>NW_015220602.1:0-1092 GCF_001447785.1 Gekko japonicus | reverse complement strand
TCAGCATCCCCTCAGGTGGGGCAGCTGCCATGGCACAGAACTTCTGGTGGGGCCACTGCCACCGGCCTCCAATTATGTACCTCCCCTGCCACCTGTCTGTACCTGTACTCCCAACTGAGAAAGTGTGTATGAACAGTGCACAGTGGTGGCACTCCTGTTGCAATGGCAGCATCATTGCTTGCAAGCAGAGAAGGCCGCACGGTGGGGATGACCCCCCCCAACTTAAAAGTGGCCCTGAGCTAGGGTTTGGGGTACACAAAAGAAAAATGGGAAACTTGCACTCTTGTCCCTGAACTGTATGTGACCCAGTGCACTTTTTTTTTTGGGGGGGGGGAATGTACTGTATTTATATGTTTAAAACTAGAGGGTTATAGTGGGTTGCATATTGTATTGTTCTTTGTATAAAGGTCTCTTTCTACAGAAAACACAACTTTTCTGAGCCAGATTGACTTATCACTTTTTGTTTTGAACCTGCAG
Source organism: Gekko japonicus (assembly GCF_001447785.1). NCBI lineage: Eukaryota > Metazoa > Chordata > Lepidosauria > Squamata > Gekkonidae > Gekko > Gekko japonicus. Next base: position 615 of record NW_015220602.1, on the reverse strand, counting down.
TTCAACAAGTGATTGATTTCTCCTTTATCTGGTATCTTGGTTATTACCCAGGGACGTGTAGATGCCTGTCTTCTCTCATGAAACCAAGGGATTAAAGAGTAATGTGATACACTCTGTGTGATTGATAGCGAAAGGGTATTGCAGCCTTCCTTATTTTGTCCTGCTGTGTAACTTTGTCATCCACTGCTTTGGTAGTCATTTCCCATGGGTTTCGATTTCAGTCTCCCTTCAAGACAGTGTAGACCCAAATTCTGCCATCATTTATAGGCATTTGATTCCAGTCATTGTGGCTGAGGTGGAGGAGAATTCTTGAGGTTGCTTTGCTTTGTTTTGTTTTGCTGCTTCTTTTTTTTTTTGCATAGTCTCTGGGTAGGTATGGTGTGGTAACTTCTCAGGAGATAAACCTCTGGCTATCCCTGAAGGCAATGTGAAAAGGACTTAAAAACCCCCCAACAACCTTCAGGCCTCCCCCTCCCCTCCTTTAAAGAAAGTGATATTTGCAAAGAAAGAAATCAAAACCCTTAGGCATCATTTAAAAATCTTCCTTTCTGGTACATGAATTATGAAGTTATTTTGTTTCTTACTGAAAAGGAGAATTCCCTAACCTCTCACCTT
>NW_015220601.1:0-1092 GCF_001447785.1 Gekko japonicus | reverse complement strand
CACAAACTGGAACACTACCTGCACACCCCTACAGCATTACCTTTCCCCCATAGCAACCCTGTATCCCTCATGCAATCTCCCCGAGACAGTAACATGAAAGGAGGGATGGGTGGGAAAAAGCTACATGGCCAGGTGAGCCAGGCAGGCAGTGTGGTGCTTTAAATTCCATCCCACTCAGCCCCATTCAGACCTGGCCATAGCTGAGCCTTGGGAGGGGGAGGGGGAGGGCACAGATTTTGAACTGTTGCAGCTGCCTGCCTGCCCCTCAGATGACTGTGTGGCCAGGCATTCCATGCTTGACCTGGACTGGCTATGCCATTGTAACCTTCCTTGACTCTCTCCACCCCTGCAGGGCCGCAAATGTGGGTATGCTTGATCAATGGATATGCATATGCTTGAATAGGCTCGATCAATTGATATTCTGCAAAGAGCTAATATGCTTATATTCCAACTTCAGAACATGCACACCAGATTGTCTGAAGTCTTGCAGGCTTCATGTGTTGCTGCTTTTTACTTGTATTGGGAGGATCTCAAGTAGCACATTCGTTGTATACTCACTGTGCCAGGTAGCACCTGAAAAGGAATTCTTGCACACAGAATTAATGTGTGTAAACTGTCTTTGGAGTAAAAACCTTTATGATTCTCTGTTTTATATTTAATATGTATTTACACACTGTTCATGAATTTTAAAGGTACAGCAAAATGTGTATTACCTCTCTAAAAATGTATAAATGTAGCTAAAATGTGGATTTCTGTCTTTAAACAGATGGTAGAAATAGTATGAACTGAAACACTGTATAGCTACCATGCAGTCTATCAAGTTTCTTCTTTCCTATGTAGCTGTTGCATTTACCACCAGCATATATGCATTTTCCTTTTTAAAAATCCTGTGGTTCTGTTTATTTCAGTTTCCCAGATGCCAATTTGAGACTTGAACTAAGATACTTCTTTGAGTTGTTGTGATTTTAATCATTTAACAAAATTTGGTACTGTACATTTTTATCTATAATTTGGTTAAATTAGTTTCTTGTATTTCTCCTTCCAATTAATTCCATACCAGAAGGGAAAGGAAGTTGTTTGTTTGTTTTGTTT
>NW_015220600.1:0-1093 GCF_001447785.1 Gekko japonicus | reverse complement strand
GAACTAAAGCTAGATCTAATTTTCCATAGGTACTCTGTGCCATCAAGCATTGCTGAAGGATGACAGTCCCCATCCAAAAAATGACACTGTGGTTACTCATGGAAGAGGAGTGAGGCAGCAATTGTGCATTGGTGTAATAAGGGTTAGAAAATAACTAGTTTCTGGGAAATTGCAAAGCACTTCTGAGTGGGGAAGGTTTTTGAAATACAGTTCATGGCACAGAAGCATTTTATATGTACCCAGTTCTTCTCATGGTTACTGAAAGCCACTGGCTGATTTCCTCTAAATACTTGTCTCTACTGGAAGGTCTGGGTCTGAACAGCAATTTTTAGGTGTCTTTTCTTCTCCCTTCTGACTTTATACCTTCCCTTCCTGTTTGAGGCATCCATAATTCTTCCTGTGTGACATCATGGTTGTTTCCGTAGCAACAGATTATGATATTGGAACAAAGGATAATGTCAAACAGGAGGAGGAGATAGGTTACAGTATTTGTGTTCGACGGTGCATAATAATATCCCTGTATCCAAATATATTCCTAGGACAGTCAGTCTGATTTCCTTTCTGTCTCATTTCTCTGTAAGAAAAGAAAAGCACCGTGAGCATCTGTTTATTGCTGATATCCGTAGGAGGAAGCTGCGTCATGCCAAACCTAATTTAACTCAGTTGCAAAGTCAAAGTTATGTATTATTTATCTGGATTTTTAGTCATTTCTAGGAATCCTAAATTAAGGTTCAGGACTCCATTTTATGGAAAGATGTAACCCAGAAGACGCCTCTCTTTGCACTGGGCATAAAACCGATTTATGGTTTGTCTCTTCTCGGAAATGCTCCTGGACAAACCTACAAAGCACTCAGGTTCCCACCTGCTCCATAGCTGTTTGATTCTGGAGCCAGGTCACACATTCCATCTTTAGGTGTACACTTTAAAAACATTCGAGATGTGCACTTAAAATGTATGTGTGACTGTGAGTGATGTGTTTTGCAAACAGGTACTTCAAAAAGGGCATATATCAGTCAGGGTGATGCAATTGGGCTGCTCCTTCTGGCTGACTCTATGGTGGTGGGAAGTGCCGTAAAGTCACAGCTGACTTATG
>NW_015220599.1:0-1093 GCF_001447785.1 Gekko japonicus | reverse complement strand
GTACACACAGCCTACTGCCATAGTGCTGCACTGGTGTTTCTTTAGCCAACATTGCAGTTCACCAAAGGAAGGTGGAACATCATAATCATTTGAGCAGCAAGAGTGTGCAGGTGAGAACCAGCAGCCATGACACAGTTACTTTCAAATGAAGAAATGATGGGCCCTCTACTACAAGCAACCTGCCTGTACTACAGTGGTTTTCAACCCAGGGGTCAGGGCCTTCAGGATAATTATGGAGCCCACCTGCTAAAGTTCCCATGGAGCCATATTTTTTGCTCTTTTTTGGGAGAAGCTGCTGCTAGTGGGCATGGTCAGAGAGCAAAGATATTGTGCTTCCTGACTATTTTTGCATGTATGCTGAGAGGAGCAGCAGGGCAGCAAGGCAAAGGCACTCAGTGGTGGAGTGGATTCCTCCAGGGCTCTCCCCCTTATTCTTCATTATTTCACACACCTGGGTGCATTTCCTGTTTCTAGGTCTCTTGGCCTGGTGTCCACAGTCCTGGCCTTGAAACTGCTGAGGTCACTGCCTTTGTCTTCCTGTCACATGTGATTTCTTGTCACATGCTTACAGCTCAGTGAGTAGGTAAACATGAAGGGTGGGTTCTGGGTTTGGAAAGATGGAAGACTGCTCTCATGCACGCTACTGCCGCCACATAAAAATATAACCAGAAGTTAGCTCAGAGCAGAAAATAAGTCTTTGTAACCCTAAAGATACTACTAACAATAGAAATAAAACCAGTTCTGGCAACTCACCAACAGTGCAAAACTAGGCTCTTCTCACCTAGTAGGTAATTCTGTCCCAATATGCAGCCCATAAATTCATAGCTCATTAGCCTTAATTCAGCTCACTTTCAGCTTCAAGCCTTGTCTATACAGCACTATACCTCTCAGGTTGGATTAAGTTTACCACCCCACAGGCCATGTTAATATACAGATTAGCCTATCATAACAAATTTCGTAGTGCTGCCTTTGAAGACACTCTGGAAATGTCATTTGGTTCAAAATGTAATGGCTGCTTCCAGTTCAAATCCTGGCCACAGCAAGTGCAGAGTCCTACCAACTACATCTAGCTCCAGATCTGTTTCCCAGCTCA
>NW_015220598.1:0-1093 GCF_001447785.1 Gekko japonicus | reverse complement strand
AAAAAAACTTGGCACTGGCACTGGCTCTCCCTGATCTTTATGCGGTCTTTCTCTTTCACTCTCTCACACACATACATGCTCTTGTTAGGTTGGTTCAGCTGATAAAAGACAGTGACTGGCCCAAAGTCAACCAACTGAGCATCATAGAAGAATGACATTTGAACCCAAATCTTGTTTCTATTATAAGCTACTTAGAGGTCTTTTGGCCAAAAATCGGGGTTAAATCTAAATTGTCTCTCATGAGACAACAAGTATGCACCTTTGGACTATGGGAATTTGAATCAGCTTGTACCCAGACAACACTTTAATGCCACATTATGTGATTTTACGACATTTCAGGTTTATTTCTTGAAGCAAATGTGTACTCCTTTCAGACATGAGCTCTTTCCTATGCATCAGACGCATCCATGCTCCTGGAATTGCATTAAAAGTGGATGTAATGGAAACCATGAGAAAATTCTCCACTGCTTGCTTTAGAATAATGAGCCAGGATGTGGCTCTGTCTGGACAACTCCCTTTTGGGACTGGGTGCAGTTGTTGCAGGTGGTGTCTCCTTTCATCTGCACAAACCATACTTCAGAAGTCCAGATACAGAATTAGGCTTTATGCATCTCTAGTTCGCAAGCATAAAAATCACACTTGAATGTCTTACCAGCCACACCCCTCAAACACTCCTGAGGGTTTGGTTTCTGCTGCATACATCATTCACCAATGCAGCTGTTAGGCAGTTTCCTTTGAAAACCACACATAAATGTTTAGTAGCTTTTGGAGCCTATTTAAAACGTCTCACTGCAACCCTGATGAGTCAAAACAGTGGCTAGTTATTTAGGACCATAAGTAATTGAAAATACAGACCATGTGATTTCCTCAGGCATCAAAAGAAATCAGAAAAAATAATTATTGCTACTCTCATGTGCAAAAAGGAGCTTGGAGGAATCTGATATTTGACACTTCCAGATTGTCTTTTTACAGCAACAATATAATACCAGTAATTGACAGTAATATTTCATTTTCCATCTGACGTTCTCCAAGTTTATAAATGAATTCATAGCCTCTTTCAAGGATAGAAATGAACTCATTTTACCCAGATGGA
>NW_015220597.1:0-1093 GCF_001447785.1 Gekko japonicus | reverse complement strand
AGCTCACATTAACTCAGCTTAGAGAGAACTCTGGTTGTAGGGTGAAATTTTCTTGCCTCCCCCCTTCTGAGGCAGTCTGAAATGTTTCTGCGGGACAGGGAACTCCCAGGAATAGAAGGGGAACATTTAAGACTGCCATGGGAAGGGGGAAAGTTGCATTCTGTGAGAGGAAAAGTTCCAGGGGATCCGAGACAATGAAAATAATCACATGTACAAGGTAAGACAGACAGTATCCCAGACTTTTTGAAAAGTGAGCTGTTGATTAAAAATGGTTTGCAAGTGAGATAACCAGAGCAATATCCAGTGTCTTCCAGTGGTTAGCATATTGACCTGAGACTTCAGTTGAAATTCAAATCAGTAATGAAACTGCTATGTAGCCTTGAGAAATTTTCCATCTGTCCCCTCTCAGGTTCTCATCTTGTTTTTCATAAAAGGAAATAATAGTTTTTTTAACTGAAGGGTCTAATTGAGAATGAATGAGGGGAAAGTATGTAATGCACTTTGCACATACCATAGAAATAATACTGACCTTGAGTCCTTTAAAGAAAATCCATTACCGTCTATCCTAATACTACGTTTAAATAGCCTGCTGCTATTTGTAACAGCTATGTGTACCTTCACAATATTATACACGGCTAAAAGTAGGAGGGGGAAGAGAAAAGGAGCTGACACACTTCATGATTATCACCACCACTGTGAACGTTTACATAACGCTCTACAGGGATGCAATTCTATTTTCACTGAGGTGACTATTTCCAGTTCTTCCAATGCCTCTGGCTTTACAGACTACATTCAGCAAAACAACTCTTCTGTGGCCTTAGGACATATGCCGGATGGCCTCTCACAGCCTCTGTTCCACTGAATAGAACAGAGTGCCATTAAATGTCATAGTTCCTCAGCTCTTAGGACTAAGGAGGAGGCAACCACATGTCCCAGGAATTAACAAGCAGCACAAATTTTAAGGTATCTGTTGATCACACACTTGCATCTTGGATAAACCTTCAGCTAGTGGACATGAATGTTGCTGAATAGAAGACAGCAGTGGCAAACCACCTGTGCTCATCTCATGCCTTGAGAACCATTTGGTTGAGTC
>NW_015220596.1:0-1093 GCF_001447785.1 Gekko japonicus | reverse complement strand
TGCGAAGGGTGCTTTCAGGGCACCTCTCTGTGTCTGGTGCAAACAGCACTGGTGCCTCTGGTGCCTTCAGAGATTTCAGGGACTTCACAAAAGACACTCCTGTGATTGATAATCTTATCTAATTCCAGATCTGAGTTGTTCAGCTGCAGCCACTTAGAGAAGACAAAACGTTCCGTTCCCCGCTTGAGAGGAAGCCCTGAGATTCATTGCCGATTGCAGGTGCTGCAGCCCTTGAGTTGCTCTTCCTTTCCTTCTCCTTGAAGCATTCGTCTCTTTCTCTGCTCGTTTCCTTTCAGTGCACAGGGTCAAGGCCAAGGGCAAAGCTGTTTTACAAGCCCTTAAACAGCCAGCCCATTCTTACAACCTGGTCTGTTAGCTGGAGGTCGTCCCAGATGCCGTGTTGATAACGGTGTACACACGTGATCTTCACATGTGCAGTAGCATGGCGGCCAGGGCCAGCATGCCAACATCTCCAACAAGTCAAAGAGAGACGAGTGCCTGGCCTTTAGCACTGTGAGGGGAAAGTTTGGAGGGTTGGTTAGAGAGGCCAGCTGTCGAGGAACAGAACTGGAAAGAAACTGGGTTGCTGTATAGTTTGGGCAGCTGTGTTGACCTACGGTCACTTAGTAAGTGGGTTAGTCACGAGGCAGAAGGCCGGGGTCGAACGGTCAGGGTCATAAGGCAGCCTTTCGCTAGGAGCTTCCTTCTCGTCTCTGTCAGCTTTGCTGAAGCTGCCATATGAGCCGGCTGCCGTTCCCCTTGCAGGAGATGCTGCTGGAGGTGGAGCTGGAGCGGAGACGAGCCCCGGCCGACAGCCATGCGGCCGAGAAGCACTTCCTCTTCAGGATGCTCCAGGAGCGGGTGAAAGCTCTGGGGCCAGAGGCTGCCGAGGGGGAAAGGCTGCTCCGGCAGCAGGAGCTGATCCTTCAAACGCGGTAAAGGGGCAGCGGTCTCTGGCAGGTCCAGGGTGCAGGGCCTGGGCAAAGTGATAAAGCGGCTCTTCAAAACACGACTGTCCAGAGAGAGGGATCTGGGGACTGGAAGAGCTGCTTTTGCTGGGGGCAAAAAAAGAGTGATTAACACATGGAACTCA
>NW_015220595.1:0-1093 GCF_001447785.1 Gekko japonicus | reverse complement strand
TTTTTTTTTTGTTAGCATAACAGATCAGAATAGCAGTAGAGGACAAAAAGACAGAGATGAACTAGGCATTCCCACTTCTCCCCTATCTAAGACAGGATTATAATGAATTGCAGAAAAATCTGAGTTTGTTACAAAAAAAAATGTGAAAAAGCAACTCCAAAATCTGCTGAGTTCATTGGGTTGAATTTTGAGTTGCTGTAGCAACCCGAAATGGCGTGTGAACAGTAGTGATTTTAGCCAGGATCAGGGAGGCAAAGAACAAGCAGCAGCAGTAACAGCCAGCCAGAAAATAAGGCAAGGACAGGGAGGAGACCAGCCGATAGTGAGGGAAGGGAGTAAGCCAGAGTCAGTGTTAAGGTGGGAAGAAGATAAATGGGAGTCTCTTTCCCCATGAGTCTTCATCACAGTCACTCTTACGCAATCTATCAATGTTATTTCAGAAATTTTAAAAAGTACATTTGTATGGATTCATGGGATGGGATGGTATATGCTAGGGCCTATCTTTACAGGTTTGTACCAGCCCAGAGGAAAGATGTTTGGGCCCTGAACAGATAGCAGGAATTTGATAGATGGGGTTTCTGCAGGTGTCAGTGGCACCTGGGGAGCCCGTCATCCAGGATTGGCATGAAAAGGTCACAAGCGGGGTGAGAGCTGTCAAAATTGCATCTTGGGTGCAGCAAGAGTTGGCAACGAGGCGGGAATTTCAGGAGGGTGAACATCCAAAAGGAAAAGAGAGGGGGAGATTGACAAAAGGACATATTGGTGGAATATGTTTGGTTGTTCATCAATTATCGAGCTATTGGTCATTCCAAAAGCACATTGGAACGCCTTAAATATAGTGAAGGGACCTGCAGGGTTTAACCGGTGGCATGGGGAAGGCTCAGAACAAGACCCTCTGCTGATTCGAGGACTGCTAACCTCTAGATGGGGCCTGGGGGTTCTCCCAGAATTACAACAGATCTCCAAAACAAAATCTGAGTGTGGCAGCATCTTTAAGACCAACAAAGTTTTATTCTGAGATAAGCTTTTGTGTGTATTCAATAAATTTATTCGGTATATCACCGGCCCAATTACAAACAATACAAAAGTGTAC
>NW_015220594.1:0-1093 GCF_001447785.1 Gekko japonicus | reverse complement strand
GCGGAGCCAAATGGAATACCTCCCTCCTTGTAACTCCTGGGAAGAAGGAAAGCCTGACGTGAGAATGGAACCGCACACTGACTAAGAAAACCCCAGATGCTTACGAAGCCTTTTTGAGACTCCAGCGGAAAACCCTTTTGTTTGAAGAAGGGCAGCCCTGCGTTACAATGGCTATGCCCACTTTCTGAACATCTTGGTGGGTGCCGAAGGAAGTGTTGGCCGGCACCGTGTTGGGGAACCCTGTCTTGCAGTTATATTTGGAACCCATTGTAATCGATCCTCTGCCCTTGGTGACCCAAAAGCAGATGAGTGGGACACAAAAATAATTTACCTCAGAAATAAAGGGAAAATGTGAACAGCTATGCCCTATAGAAATTAACCATCATATGCTTTCACTTCCAAGCTCCAACATTGGCTCAAGACAGGTCAAAAGGATGGCTGTGGGTAGAAGTGGGTGGGAATGGATCTACTTCTACTGTGTGATTTGTGAAACTGATTTAAAAACTAATAATACTTAACTGCATTTGAGGCACTGTACAGTTTAAATCGTACGGTTTTTAGGTGAGCTCTCTCTGAGGCACATAGTGCTTCTCAAAGTCACAGCATCAATGCAACATGTAAATCAGACCTGTGTCTTTGCATTATGAAGCGAAGAATCTGCTCATGTGTTTTATGTCAGTGGTGGTGGTGGGAAACAGAAAGATAATTGCGGGATGTGGATCACGTTGTACCACACACACAATCGTGTAGGCCTAATGAGTTTTTATAAAAGTATTTTTCAGTCAACCAGAGGAAATGAGGCCCTCATTAGGAGTGATAGACCTCAGCAATTTGATCACACCGCAATTAGCGAGTTATAAAACAACGTTATGGATTCTGCTGCAAAAAATTGTCCTTGCTTTCTTTAATTTAGGAAGCAGTTTTTAACCAAAGAAAAGATAAAAATACTTTTTTGTTAAAAACTGCTTTCAGAATTCAAAAAAGCAAGACAGTTTTTACTACTATTATATTTACTATTTACTACTACTATTTAGTATTTACTCCTTACTACTATTTACTCCAGTTTTTAATACTACTACTATTATTTTACCAC
>NW_015220593.1:0-1093 GCF_001447785.1 Gekko japonicus | reverse complement strand
TTTGACCTTCCTACAACCCTAGTCACTTTTATTTGTCTGAAACACTAACTTAACTTTATAGAACAAAACTGGACAGTCCTTCCTTCTAGCTCCCTGCTCCCTGTCTCTTGCTTTCTGAGTCCTCCCTTCCTGTGTATGAGGGATTCCTTGTCTTAAAGTGACAGACAAATCTGAAAACCTCAGGGAGTGGATCAGGGATATACCTGCCCATGAATGGTCTCACTCCCACCATTCACACTGCACCTGTAGTCTCCCCCTCTGCTGATGCAAATACTGCTGTGCCTGCTGCCTCTGCCGTCATTGCTGGCTGACTCCAAACAGCATTCCCTAAAGGGCCAGCAAGAACCAAAGGGAAGCTCCCAGGCCCCTCCCACCCAGTACCTCCCAGATGGCAGCGCAGGACATTCCAGTAAGAGCTGACATGACTGCCCAAATTCCTCCTCCTTCCTCCCTCTTCCCTCAAGCACAAGAAGCGCTCCTCTCTCGGCATGTAGCTGAATTTCTCCTCTCTGTGTTTCTCCAATACCTTAAAACCATTTTTTCCATTAAGACAGTATTAATGTACTTTGTGTGTGTGTGTGTGATTTGTTTGAAGTTTAAAAAAGCCGCGACAAGGTTTGTGATCTAGCATTTACTAAGCCAAACTGACAACAGTTTGCAGCTACCTTCCAACAGATTAAATAAAACATTACGTACACGCCACCAACATTTACGTACAATAGGGATATTGGTACTAACCCTGTGCACATGACATATAAGGGGATAGGGCACTGTGCATACGGGAACAGGGTGAGAGAACACCCTTTCTCCTCTTATATGGATACAAGGCTTACGTACATCTGAAAGGTAAGCATGTAGGCTCTGTCCTTCTGATCAGGAGTGCTACTTTCTCAGGATTGTCCCTGATCTGTCCATGTGTAGGCATTGTGCCTCCACTGGGACAAATGGGTTTCGTTAGCAGTAAGGCCAGGGCATGTGATCATGAGCAGGGGTGAAGTCAGCATGCTTACTTCTGTTCCCCCATCAATATGCATTGTCCCTGTACGCACGCATGTCAACACTGTGCTGAGTACACAGATACCACTGGAGAACG
>NW_015220592.1:0-1093 GCF_001447785.1 Gekko japonicus | reverse complement strand
TGAAGTATTTGTCCAGAATTTGGATTGCCTGTTTTGCCGAAGGCAGGTCTAGTTTGTTAACGAGCAGAGTTATTGCAACCAGAAGTGGATCATCTCTTGGTCTTGCTAGGCAGGACATCAATGTATGAAGTTGGTCCAGTGTTTCAGCATATTCTTTGTCTGACTTGACAGAGCGAGGTGGTGGACTGCAGGGCCGGAAGTGCATGTTGTCTAGACACTTAGTGATGACGTCTGTGTGTGCATTGAGCTAGCCTTTGACTTCGCTGACCTTTGCACTGACTTGTGCCTTGAGAAGATTAGTTGAGGAATCAAGATAACCTAAGAGTAACTCTTTAAGGTCCTTGTTTGCTGTGTAAAATTGGTGAATGTGTGCATTTTGATCCCTCACAATGGCCTCTAAGGTGTCTCATCGCCCCACAAGGCTGTAGATCAGAGCACTTAAATCTGCTATTGTTACTTTGTAACCATCTTGATCAATAAGGCAGTATGCGCCTGTCGACTTCTCTGTAAAAGGGGACCCACTCTGGAAGAGGACCCATGTCGACATAGAGTGGAGCTGGTAACATGCCCTGTTCAGCACAAACTGAAGCTCTGTGACCCCGGAGTTGTGGAAGTCTGTCTCTCGTGGTGTTAGATGCTTTCTTTTCTCTTCTTTGAGCGGACAGTTCTCCTTGGACTTTCCAGTCCAGCTTGACTGGGCTGTGCCCAGCTCCTGGTTCTCCATGGGTCAGTAAAGCTTGGCTGTCTAGCACAGCAGGTGGGAGTACAGCATTGTTGTTGCCACTGGGCTCATTGCCAGGTATGGTGGAGGACAGCTTGGAGGGTGACCGGTCGAAGGCAGAGGTCAGTTCCTGTTTTCCAAACTGGGGGGTTGTCAGGTCTGGTTTCTGCCCCAGAGTCACTTCCTGATGCCTGTTCTGATGTCTTGTCGAAAGCAGAGACTGTTTCCTCTCCTTCTGAGGGCACCACTGTGACCATCTTTTGGTCATCCCAGGTCAGCAATGGTTCAATGTCTATTGCCCCTTGTGGGGTGGGCTTAGGGGCCTGAGGTCTGTCCTGTGGCATGAGCAGGTCAAGTCTGGTGCTGCCATTT
>NW_015220591.1:0-1093 GCF_001447785.1 Gekko japonicus | reverse complement strand
GCCCCACGGAACATTCTCTGACATACTGAAGGACAGGGGAATTGCTCTGTTCCAGTGATCTCCTGGAAATTTATAGAACTGTCAGTGATGTCAGATGGATTTCCTCAATGAGTTTAGCTTTCTGTATCATGGATATTCTGAATCTCACTTGTTTTCCTTTTATTTTCTGTCAAATAAAGTCAGAGTTGTGCTTTGGAATACACTCCTGAATGCTTCTTTCACCTCAGTATTCCGAAGTGTGTAAATGAAAGGATTTAACAAGGGTGTGACAATAGTATTTAAGAGGGTGACTATTTTGCTCAGTTCCAAGGAGTTCTGCTTGAAAGGTATGACATGCAGGAAAATGGTGGAACCATACCATATAAGGACCACTGTGAGATGGGAGGAACAGGTAGAAAAAGCCCGTTGCCGACCTTGAGCAGATGAGATCTTTAATATTGTGGTGATGATATAAATATAGGATATCAAGGTTGTGACACAAGAGCCCAGGATAACAATAAAGGCAATAAGAAACCACACAACGTCAATTGTGTAAGTGTCAGTACAGGAAAGAACTACCCAAGGCTCAATGTCACAGAAGAAATGATTGATAACATTGGAGTCACAGAAAGACAACCTGGTAATAAGGAAAGCTGGCAAAGAAATGACTAGGAAGCCACATGTCCAAGAGCCAAAAGCCATTTGGAGAGACAAAGTTTTGGACATGATGGTGTTATAATGCAGTGGGTGACATATGGCCGAATAGCGGTCATAAGCCATGACGGCAAGCAGAAAATATTCTGTACATCCCAAGGAGAAAACAAAGTACATTTGTGTGATGCACCCTATGAAGGTGATGGTTTGATCCTGGGACACAAGGATTGCTAAAGTCTTGGGAACCAAGGCAGTCGTATACCATATCTCTAGGAAGGAAAGATTGCAGAGGAAGAAGTACATGGGAGTGTGCAGTCGTTGTGTGCTCTTCACCAAAGCTATGATGGCCACATTTCCAGAGATTGTGAGTATATACATAATGAAGAAGAACATGAAAAGGAAACTCTTCATTTCAAGAGACCCAGGAAATCCCAGAAGGATAAATTCCTTCACACTGGAG
>NW_015220590.1:0-1094 GCF_001447785.1 Gekko japonicus | reverse complement strand
GAATCTAATTAATCTCCTTTTCCAAGAACCAGTTTATTTGTGAAAAAGACAAAGCTTCTAATACCTTAGGTATATAGAAATTGGATGTGAAAATAGGCTTGGGGAACAACCAACCAACCCCAGTTCTGCCCCCTCCCCCGGTACCTTCTTTCCTATACTGTACTGCTCAGGGCCAAACTATAGAATATGCTAGGAGATCAATGAATGCATCTGCCTAGCTTTTTAAAAATGGTTTTTCCTCTTGAAATAGATCAGGATTGTGGTGCAGGGGTAAAGAGATCTCTGAAGTGCAGTTCAACCAATGAAAGTCTGGCTTTTTCAAATTTCCCCTTTCTGAGCTCATAACAGGGCAAGTTTGATCAGTAAGGCTGCACTGGAAGAAGGATTAGACCTCTCTTCCCCGAACAATTGCCTTGATCCAAATTGGAGTTCCATATGGCTGTAACCTCTGTTTTAAACACTAGGAAGATTCATTTTTGGTTTCCCTAGCACCTTGTTGAGTTTGGCCCTTACGTTCTGGGCTAGGTAACTCCAGTTTACCTAATGGTGAGCCCAGCAGTAAGGGAAACTGCACTGTAGTACTGGAGCACAGAGATTCAGGAGTGAGTGGACAGGAAGATATATCTCCCCCTCCCAGTGATTCATTGTGGTCCTCCAACTTGTAAATGCTAGTAGTGAAAAAGTAGGGCTTAATCTAGCTCTACACATTTTCTAAGTTTTCAGTTGAGAATAAAGTCTCTGGTTCAGGGGTCCCCAATCTTTTTTAAGCCTATGTGCACATTTGAAATTTTGAGAGGGGGTGGTGAGTTCCAGCCAAAAATGGCTGCCACCAGAGGCAGAGCGAAATGGAATATCTCACTCCTTGCATCTTCTGGGAAGAAAGTAAGCATGAAGGGGAATGGAACCACTCACTGACTGAGGAAAGCCTAGGTGCTTACCAGTCCTCCTGACCCTCCAGTGGAAAACCATTTCCTTTGAATGAAGGCTGCCAATAAAAAGCCCTGCCTTACATTGGCCCCACCCTCTTTTTGAAGTTTGGCAGGCATCAAAGGAAGTACTGGTGTGCACCATGGGGTCCACAGGCACCAAGTTGG
>NW_015220589.1:0-1094 GCF_001447785.1 Gekko japonicus | reverse complement strand
TCCTTCCTGGTAGCTTTATCCTGGTCCAGCAGGCCAGAGACTGGTCTGGGGGAAAAAGAACAAGAGTTTGTTTGGCTATATGTATATATGGAATCTGACATTCTTCTATTTGGTTGCTTAAGCATCTTTGTTCGCTTAAGCAACACAAGGCAAGCATGGAAGTTTAGGTCTTAAGACTATTTTTATGTCTTCAGACTAAGTTTAGGACTGAAGACTATTTTTAGAATGAAATGGGGATGGTCTGCTTAGTCAAGCAAGGAAGGCACAGACATTAGCTTCTGATCTCTGAAAGGCATACAGCCATAGCTGAAGATCACTGGTCTATAATGATGAGTTCGAGCATTTGTTTTGGAAGTATCAGAACTTTGTGGTCAGATTTAGAAGTGCGATGTGGATAGCTGGCTTGAATTTTCAGGCCGGAATACGTAACAGTGGTGATACATGGTTTTAAATAGGTGGAAGAAAATACAACATTACATCATTGTCACAAATTGCACTTTTAAAAACCCTCTGATCTTAATGAAATATTAACAGTAGCATATTGGAAGCTCATTTCCAGTACATGCAACTGCACAATTTCCAAGAGAAGCCACTTTGTGATGTCCAGTTTATCTTCTTAAGTTTAAGCTCCACCACCCCCCAACTAGACACACTCATTATTTTTTACCTTTTCTGCCTTTTCTTCCCACTGAGAATCTTATGTGGTCTCTAGCCCATGCAGTTTGTTGCTGCTGTTGCCTATATTTTAAATGCTACACCCTGCTGTGAATGACTTCAATGGAAATAACTCACCGCAGTTTAATTGTAAGTTTCTCGACACGAAGCATGCTCATGGCCCGCAGAGGTAAACAACATGAAATGCCGCTTTTTTGAAAGCCATCCCTCTTTCCCCAAACAGATAGAGTCTTGACGCATCTTTGTTTTTTCACCATAGAGAATAATATTGACCTGCCATGTTACATAAGCTATGCGTGTGTCCAGATTTGTAGAACAATTACCGTATTTTGGGATATGGTTAACACAAATGGCTAGGATGAATAAGGTATGCCTGTTTACAGTAATAATGGGTGCACTGACATTCATTGGAAAGTCAA
>NW_015220588.1:0-1094 GCF_001447785.1 Gekko japonicus | reverse complement strand
GCTCTTTTGGTTGATGGTAGTTGCAAATGCGGCTCTCTGTGAGCCCTGGAATGAGTACCACTGCTTTATGGTCTGTGTAGGCATTTATGTGAGTGAGAACAAGGGAGAGAAAGATGAAAGGGAAGCCATGGGCTGGCATGTTATGTGCATGCATTCCTTGCAAGTGCACTAGTCCAGAGATTTAACTTCTTTTGTTACCTTGTATGGTTGAGAAGGCGCACCTGTACTAGACATATCAAGTCCAGAGGGGTATTCTTCTGCAACAAAATTGAACAGAAGGTGGAACACCATAACTAGACAGACCCAATTTATGAAGGAATAAGTTCTGAAAGTCTTTAAGGTGTCATTGAAGTTCTGTTAAATTCTGTACTAGATGTGTATTAGTGTCAGTAAGGCCTGATTTCCACACTGGTCCAGATATATTCTGGGTAAGCGTGTACATAAAGAATTTCCTTCTCCTGTCTATCATGCCTAGTCTGAAAGAAGCTGTGGGCTTAGGTTTTACACCTAGCTTGAGTGGAACACCCACACACAAATAACTGTGTGATCCTTTGACAAATTAATGAGGTTCCAAGGCAAGCCTGAAAGGAGCACTGAGACCAGGATAAAGAGAAATGGGAGAGAGCTTTTATAGTGGGAAATAAAAATACACTCAAGCAGTCACAATAAAATTAGGCACACAAAATATAGCACCAGATACTAGATTGCCCATGTTAATGCAGGGACTCCAGTTGCTCTCTCACACACACTCTCTCTGTTGGGAACAAGAGGAGACAGGACCAGAAAGGGAAAGCAGGAGGGAGAACGCAAAGACTTATACCTTCCTATCAGCGCAAATCCTGGGTGGAGAGCTCTCAGATGAAAGTCCCATCTATCTGGGCAGTTAAGAGTACAAAAAGAGATCTCTGTGACTGCACAAACTAGGAGGGCTAGGGATCCACTAGAGGGAGGCTTGCAAGAGAACCAAACAAAATCCAAGCAGAATTCAAAATCCAAGAAAATGAGTACAGAAGAATATCAGTAGAACCCAGTTGGATCAGACCTAAGGCTGTCAAGTCCCTGTTGGGGGCAGGGGATCCCCCATTCCCTGCTCT
>NW_015220587.1:0-1094 GCF_001447785.1 Gekko japonicus | reverse complement strand
TTCTAAAGGGTTTTTTTTAAGTTTGGGGGGTTGTTTGTGGATTTTTTTGTTTTGTTTTGTGCTTTTGGCATCTTTTTAAAGCAATCTTTTCCTTTTCCCCCTCCAGCCGGACAAAAAAGGCCTGTACTTTTATTACTGGGGTTTGTTCGATGGACATGCTGGAAGTGGGGCTGCAGTCATGGCATCTAAGCGACTACACTTCCACATCCGTGATCACCTCAGAGAATTAGTAGACATCCTCCAAGACTCCTCACCTCCTCCGATCTGCCTGCAAGATGCTTCCCGGACAGTTTCAGGGGAACCAAATAGGGCTCCCTTGGTAGAGGAAGAAGTTGAGGTCCCCAACAGTGCCTTGCCACGTTTCCATATGGAAAAAGCAGTTTCCCATGAGAGTCTGGTAGTGGGAGCCATTGAGAATGCATTCAAAGAGATGGTAAGTGAACCGGGGGGGGGGGATAGGAAGCTCTGAAGAAATAGGCTGATCCAGTGTTGTAGGACTGCAGAGTTCCAAAAATCAGCTTCCTGATCTGGCACAGATTCTAGATCAGTTTAAGCTGCAGCCCCCAACAATCAAAACTGTGCTTAATTTGTATAGTTTCAAGAAACATGTATCATTTGTACAGGAGAGCGAGAGAGAGTGCAAGTGTGGTGTAGTATTGAACTGGAACTGGGAAGTTCTAGCTTCAGATTCCACCGTGCCATGAAATTCAGTAAATGGCTTTGGGAAAGTTGTTCTCTATCAGTTTAATTCTTCTTACAAGGCTGAAATGTGATGAGGGTGGATTTGTAACCTGTCTTGAACCATTTTGACATTTTGGACAGGGGATGAAAGAAATCTAAATAAATAACAAAACATTCTCATACTGTTTGACATATTCCTCAGAGTGACATGAAGATAAACATGATTGGAGAGAGTCCTCGGATCAGGGATGGTTCCTGTCCGGCCTGGCTGTTCTCCATCTGGAATATGCATTCACTTCCTTTTGCAGCCAAGATGCTGACATAGCAACCCATGACTATTTTGGTCTGACTGGGTATTTGCTTACCTAGCTGCAGATTAGGAGTCTGCTTTTCCTCTGCAGCTCAGCCCTGTA
>NW_015220586.1:0-1094 GCF_001447785.1 Gekko japonicus | reverse complement strand
ACCATGCAGGCTCTAATAGTAGTTATTGTCTGGGAATTCCTAGTCTTCATTGTACTGATAATTGTACAGATAATACTGCTTTTTTGCAGTTTTGTATTCTTGGTTTATTATATTATTATACAGCTCCTAATGTATTCCCTAATTTTGTAATCCAGTTTTTAAAATGTGGGATTGCTTGTTGTGTGTATTGTACTGTTTCTATTGCACTGTTTCTAATTGTGTAATGTTTCTTGAGTCTCAATGAGAAAGGTGGGCTACAGATGATGCAAATAAATAAACAGGATTCCTTGAATGAATGCTGTCAGTAAATGTTTGATAATGTGTGGAAACATTGCTGGAATCACCAGATGACTGGAAAATGAGGCTGCCAAATGTTCACAGGATTTTGAGAGTTAGACCCTCAGCCCAACTAAATTCTGTATTGGTGGCGACTATTAGCAGAAGACAGCATTGCAAACTTTTTCAGAGTTACCTATTTCTTCATTAGAGAACAGAAGAATTGACTAACTTTTTAGAAACAACAAATATAATTATGGAACCAGGAGGAGGGGGATGGGAGTCCGAACTCTGCAGCTTTTCAGCACGCATTATAAATAGCAAATTCACTCTCTGTGCCTGTTTGTTTTGCCATCTGTGTAGGAAGAGGAGCAGCCATATTTCTCTGTAATGAGTCTGTCTCTTGTACCCCAGTGCTTACTTGCTTTATGGGGCTGTTAGGTGGACAGATTAGTCGGTGGATGTTTATCAGGTCTGGAGTACAAAGCAGCACTGTATACACTCCATGTGTTATAAATAGCACCTTCCTGGCTATTGAGAGAGTGAATGAAGGTTTGTATGCTGAAGATGAAGAGTTCAACAAAAGGCACAATGGCCATTCTTAAACACATTTCTCATCCAAGCAACCTATAAAAGTCAAGTTTTGGAAGACTTACTGTAGGCAGCTGCTCTGTCTGGCTGTGATTTCTGTGTAGGACTGGAGAGCTTGGCGAAATGCCTCTAATCCATTTTCCGTCACTGAGATCTCCCTCTGTGCCACCAGGATGTGCTGCAGGGAGGGAGAAGAGATGGAGGGTGAGTCTCCCCATTCTGACAGG
>NW_015220585.1:0-1094 GCF_001447785.1 Gekko japonicus | reverse complement strand
CTAGGCCTCCGGATGAAGGAAACTGGACTTTGTTATGGTACAGAGAACATTCAGGTAAAATCCGCTCTTGTATTGAAACTTTCACTGGACCCTGAAAATACAAATGAGAAAGCGCCACCTCCCATAAAGTATATATTATTAAAACCTTAACCAAGAAAATACATTTAAGTTGTATATACATGTGTGTTTAAACTTCTAGATAACAGAAAATCTGTAAAAGAATTAAAATTTGAGGATCTATAAGGCCTTATTGAAAGGGGAGATAAACAGGGAATTTCCTGTGCCAAAAGCACTGTTATCTTCTTCTGGTACTCTCTAGTATAACAGCTTGGATTTGAACTGCCCCTTCCTCATAACGGCACTGGAGGTTTCAGGGCTAGCTGCACTACAAGCTATGCAAACAAGCATGTCACACACACCCCTGGTCCAATTTCATCCCAAGGTTAAGCTCTCTCCATGCAGGACTACTCCTCTATAGTGTGCAAGTTCACGACCAACTGAATAATCTGATGTGCAACCAGCCTAAACTCTCCAATATCACACACAAAAAATTTAAAAACCCAGACTTAGACATTATACCACAAAGCACCCCCTAAACCCAGTTCCCTTCTTTGTTAGGTCCCATTTCCTTCCCTATAGCCCAATGACTTGCCCAGCATAAAATGCTATCACATTTATGCCTTCATACTGTCAGGATTCTCTGAAACCTGTGTGTGCATATTAGCCCTTCGTTCTCTAATCTAAGTGCTATGAACTAAACAATATTTTTCATGCCTGGGGGCTCTCCACAAGTAGAAAGAACCCCCCTGCTCATAGGTGGCTGTTTTGCTGCCCTACTGATCAGAAGTTGGTAGCATTAGCTCAGAAATTCATCTGCCAACTGTCTGCACCTAATATACACCTACTATAAAAGATCAGAAGACTTAGAACTGCATTTTTAAAATCCTTGATGGACAACATTTGAGTGGCCCTCCATTCTTTGCCCAATAGTTACCGGAAGATAAGACACAGGGAAATCATATCTGTATTCTTCAGCTTGGAGCTTGTAAACCAGCTTCATCATTGGTCCACTGCAGGGGGGGGGGGGGACACAG
>NW_015220584.1:0-1094 GCF_001447785.1 Gekko japonicus | reverse complement strand
CAAATTAGAGTCTGCACTCTTAACCACTGTAAGTTATTTGCTGAAATGGTAAAGCAGTAGTTGATGCTGGCTTGTCATAGAAAGTACCATTCTCTAACTGTCATCAAACCTACATCTCCTCGATTTGGACTCAGTTTTTTGATAGAACTGTCATCCTAAAGTGAAAAAGAATTACTAGTTGAGGAAAAATTCCTTGCTCTTTCATTTGTGGCAAAATTCAAGAAAGTATGATTAAATTGTGATTTTGACAGCATAGGGACCCCCAGTTTAATAGATTTGCTAGCAAAATTGTGCATTCACTTACAGTGTGTTCATAGCTAATGAAGTCATAAATTCAGTGGCAGTCCCAAAATTTAGACTTCTTCCTTGATTGTCAGCAGAGAATTCAGTCACTGTGCTGCCATCTGTGAAAAATAACTTTTATTGCTGCCTGCAGGTTGTCTTTTTATTACACAGACCATCTGGCCTGCTAGTGATGTGCATCTTGAATCCCTGAAATGTTTTGGTTCATTGTTCTTTAGCATTCCCCTTTCCTGTTTTGCCACATAAAACTGAAGTAAGACTGTAGTGAAAACTCCCGGAAATCTGTACCTGCAGATTGTGTCTTAATAGCTGGCAGTTCTGGGAATTGCCAAGAGCAAACAAGGGGTTGTACTTATCTTAACCTTGGAAGGTGTATATTTATGATAGAGTTCAATATCCTATGTAGTAGAGTTTTATTGATACCTAAAACAGAAGTGCAGTAGAAGCATTTTAAAGCACAAAATAAATACTGCAGGAGTTTTCTAAAAGAAGATAAAATTTCCTAGAATTCTCATTGGAAACAGCTGCATTCATCCAGAAAAGAGATCAGGTTGTTTAGTCCTTACTTACTTCCTGGAGCCTGTATATGCAGTGAATTTGGTAGCAATTTGAGTTCCCTTCTCCTTTGCCCTAATATCACAAACCTTCTGAGATTCAATATATAAATCTTCTCCAGTGTCTAATGTTCAGAATGAAAATCCTGTCTCTGCATTATTTAATCCATAGCCATGTTTTCTCTGTTTGGAATGGTGGTGGTGGGGGAAACTTTTTAGGAGGAAAAATAAAATTCA
>NW_015220583.1:0-1094 GCF_001447785.1 Gekko japonicus | reverse complement strand
TAGGATACAGGCCAGTTATCGGGCTAAAAATAAGATTTTGACAAACAGCACCATTCTGCTCTCATTTTACATTATGAACTAACTTAGAACTTCTCAAGGAGGGACCATTCGATAACAGGTATAAGGATTACACTAAGCAAGGCAAACTCATGTTCCATACTAGGTCAGCATCACTAATGCGTTTCTCAGTCCCAGCCCTCCCATTTCATTCCACCCAGCATACTTTCTCTATAGGCTCTCTAAAGTATGCTTCCCCCACCACCAAGGGCAATAATTTCCCTTGGCATAAGGCAGGATTTCTCACTGCAGCCCCAGGGGCTGTGCTGAAGAAAATGAAGGCATCACAGATAAACATCTGAGTCTGCAGTTGCGTAGGCATGACATAGGAAACAACTTATAGCTGTCTGTTGTCAGAATCCCTCTGTGTCTCGGTTGCCATTTGACTCCCACTGGATTATTTTAGAATGCACAAAGGATCCTGACTGAGTTGGGTGGGTGTGGAGTGATAGGAATGCTTCCCTGCCCCCACAAGCCTCAGTCTCGTGGGGGCAACAACTGGAAGTGAAAGTCATTACTATCCCCCTGATATGTGGGGATTTAAGTTGATGTGAGCAGGTGCTTCTACCACACCAATAGTTCATGGCTTAAAAATACCACCACGGTGTACAGATGAACAATCTATCAGCCTACTAACAACACAGGATCATTATATTAACTTCTGACTGATAGCAAACTCATATATTGCAAGGTGTTGAGTTCAGGAAGAAACCCGCACATTTCACTAAGCTCGTGCCCCTTTGAAAACCTTAGAGGGCCAGCACGGTGTAGTTGCTAGCATACTGAACTAGGACCTGAGGGCCTTGGTTTGAAATCCTTGGATTGTCATGAAGCCAGCTGGGTGACAAAAGTTGTTGGGAAGATAAACTAAGCAAGGGAGAACCATGAATGCCACTCCTGGTACGAAGAGTGGTATAAAAATGTACTAGACAGACCTGAGATGTTTTATCACTGCTAGTCAGCATTTGTGACACTTAAATGCATATCGTTAAGAAATTTTCTTCAAAATGTGTTTAAGTGGACCAGCCTCCAGTATA
>NW_015220582.1:0-1094 GCF_001447785.1 Gekko japonicus | reverse complement strand
CTTAGCAAGTACATACCTCCAACAAGCCTCTAGTTTTTCTTCTAGCTTTGCAACAGATCAGCAGCAGAAACCCAGTCCGATCTTTTTCAATATCTGTCCTATTAAGGCAGATTGACCCTTGTGCTTAAATTTATAACCCCAGGTGGGATTGGCCGGAAGTATAACTGCACCGCATAATTATCGGCTTCGATTTGACGGCCTTGAGAAGCAGGTGGGGAGACTGTACGGCTTTTCCCACCTGTTAATATTTCACAGATGATTTCGCCCTGCCCCCAATTACTTCTGTGTCGTTTTAAAAAACAAGTCAGCAGAAGGCTCTCTTGCTCCGCGTTTTTCTCCACACTCCTCCACTGGTTTCCATCTTACCCACTTCCACCAGCAAAAAACCAAGCTGACCAGACAATCCGTCACTTTAGATTTGCATTCGTGCCCCTGTTACGGGAAGAAATCGGCCCAGCGACCCTCCCAAGCCAGGTCTTTTGAACGCCAGAGATTCGATGCACTGAGCCGGAAACCTCTTTCATAAAAACGCTTCCATCTGTGCCAAGGATAACCCGTGTGTCCCCCAAAGCGCGGAGGGTTTTGCCGTGCTTCCATCCCCAAAGGATTTCCTCCTAGCAGTGCGCAAAAAAGGCAAAAGGTCTCCCCATTAACACTCTGCTCACATCCCCTCTTCTGTAAAGGAACTTCTGCCAGCCCGAAAACTACGGGAAACTTTAATAAGTACATTCGCAAGCCGGGATCGCTTCCAAGTGCACTCACCTCGGAGGGGGGTATATTCCACAGAGAAGCTCAGCTCTTCAATGGTTATTTTCGTCCAATGTGTGCCTTGAGTTCCGATGACCTTTCCTCGCGACACTCCTGTCACCGAATGGAAGCGGTGTCCCGAATGTCGAAAAGGATCCAAGAAGGGCTGGGGGGTTAGCTCCTCCCCCAGTGGGAGGGGCCTCCGCCATCTGTGGTTTTCTTCTTTCCTTTTCGGAAAAAAAAAAGCAACAACAAACTAAATTAAGTCCAGGAAAGGCTTGGAAAGATTGAAGCGTAATCCAGACGTAGGAAGCGGCTCGCCATATGTCTTGTGGGGAAAGACAGAG
>NW_015220581.1:0-1094 GCF_001447785.1 Gekko japonicus | reverse complement strand
CAGGTTATAAATCCAAACTCTTCTTCTTCGTCTCTTCACTGCTTGGATCAATCAGACTAGAAGCTTAGCCGCGGAAGCTGCCGTTCTCTCACACTTTGCCCTTGACTCATGGCTTGCTTTCCAGAGAAGGTGGCCACTGCTAGCTTGCCCTATTCCCAATGCAGAAGTTGCACGTCAACTGCTAGCGCTCCCAAAACACAAAGAAGCCCAAAGCCTCAGTGTCACTGTAGTGTTCACCATGAGCTGCAGGGCAGAGGGAGGCACTGTGTGCTCTAAAGATGCTAATCACTGTTCATGAATAAAACGGCAAATGTCCAGGTGAGGAGCACTGAAGATCAGCAGCATATATATGTATCAGGAAGTGCTGAATGAAATTATTGCGAATTAGAAGGGAGAGGTCAACAGCCCAAGTGGGCATGCCTTATAAGCATGCTTGGGCTGTTTGCCGGCAGCAGAAGGCAACTTTGAGTCCAGTTATCAGGGCCTCTCCAAAGGGCAGGCCTTTTCACAGCGAGCGCAATGGAAAGTGACCTGTTGGGTTGTAGGTCTCTTGGGATGTGTATCCTACACAACTCCGGGGAAGTGACTGAGTCGAGGCTTATTACTGTGTCACTGTGAGCTGTTGTGGTTGGTACTCAGGTAGGATGTGTGACTTTGGGCTACGTTGCCCTCGCTTGGGTGATTGCGTGGCATTCTGACCCAGGTTGCACAAACATGCGAACCCTGGTAAGCTGTCATTAGGGAACTTATGATAACCAGGCAACTCATTCATAAGAATGTTAATTGCAGGGTATTGGGCTAGCAGAGCAGAGTGTAAACGCCAGCACGGCAGTGGTTCGTGATGGTACCTGTGTCTTTATCCATGGATTCTAAGCTAAAAGCATGGGGGAAGCTTTGTAAATAAGAAGACACAGGGGGCGTAACAGCAGTTTCCCCCTTAAAGATACCCGTGAGAGGCTTGAAAATGCTGTGCCAGATGAATGTTTACATATGTCATAAGCAAGAGGGAAGCAGTGGGAATATTTTGTTTGCATTCTGCTGATGTAGTTTGTATGCTGGCTCCGTAAGTGTTGTAGGTGTTCAGGAAAATAAAT
>NW_015220580.1:0-1094 GCF_001447785.1 Gekko japonicus | reverse complement strand
ACATTGACGTCTCTTATGTTCTTATGATAGTAAGTTGATCGATGTGTGTTTTAGTGCAGGACAGGTAGTGCACTAAACCTTCAAAATTTCTGGAAGTGGGGACCATTTGATAATCTAAGGGCATAAAAGGCAGGGGGAATGAAGGGAGAACTCCAGTTAGTGACAGAGACACTTGGAGAAAGTCCCCCTTTGTTGTGACAGAAAGCAGTAAAAGAGACCTGATTTAAATGATAGGTTGTACTGAGAGAAAACAAAGCTGTTGTCGTACAGAAGAAGTTTCTTCTTGGCTGTGTTGTAGAAATGACAAAACTATGACAAGAGTTTAGGGTAATTTTCATTCTGTCACGATTGGGCTTTTAAGTGCATACTTATTTGATACTCCATTAGTACTGCTTATTTGGTAACGTACGTTCCATCTCTGGCAAGATGTCTGTTTATACTTCATGTTCTTCCAAGGAGACAATGCTGAGCATTTATTGCTGCATAGATGCTGAAGTAGTTCCCAGACTGATGTCCTTTGTTTATAAGAAGCTCGGTTTTGTTCTGTTTGCTCATTGTGCATGAACTCAAAAGTTTGCATGCTAATGCTATTATTTTGGATAGTATTTTGGCTCCTTAGGTGTAGATAGCTCCCTGATGACATCCTCCTGTGACAGCATCTCTTTCTTGTGTTCTCCAACAGGTATGTGGAATTCAATCTGGTGTATGACAGAGGTACAAAGTTTGGTCTTGCAACACCAGGATCTAGGATTGAAAGTATACTTATGTCGCTGCCACTCACTGCCAGGTGAGAACCCAATCACACTTATGCAGACTTGCTAAGCATTCTTTCATAGAAAGCAAACTAGTTCTGTTCTTTTTATTGTAAATAAGTTACCACTGCAGTGGGCTTAAAACGATTAGCCTGATACAGCTCTGATCTTATTGTAACTAATGTTTTGCAACCATCTTTGACGCTTATTTATCCCCATATATGCTGAAGGGTGTCTTGAGCCAGTTCAGTGAGTTCCAGCTGAAGTGGACATCCCATTAAGCGGCTTCCACATTTGGTTTTCCACTGCTGGGTTGTGTTGCCCTGCTTGTTAGATGTGGAG
>NW_015220579.1:0-1094 GCF_001447785.1 Gekko japonicus | reverse complement strand
TCTTAACCACGACACCAAAGTGGCTCTCAAACTTTTTGCACATATGTCAAGGAACAAGTAAGCCTCATGACTCCGTTGTGTCTATTGACATAAATTTCTGGGTCAACAAGTGGTTTGTAAGAAACTTCAGGTTGTCTGGTTTTATAAGCAATTTTCGCAATTTTTGTTGGCTTTGCGCCTTTCTCCTAATAGATCTTGAGAGGCGGCGATAACCAGAATCAAAACGCAAACGGGACGGCAAGCAGCGACAAAAATCCCGTCGATTCCCCTTGCCGTTGCCGGCAGCCACCTTGAAAACCTGGGCTTTGCCCCTCGATATGATCTGTCATATCGAATCAACGTACTGGGTCGTCGTTGCGTCTTTAAAAACAAAACCTAGAAGTGATAAGACGGTTTTCTTTTCTTTGGGGCGCAACCGGTCCTAATGAAGACCTGAGCCCTATTACCAATTCAAGAAGACCTCTTAATCCTCCACTGCTGTTTGCCAGTGGCTTCGAGAATATTCCCTTGTTCCAATGGTTGATCCTCCGCAGGCTCTGGATTAGCAACATCAGAGCCTGCAGATGCGTATTGTTCCCCATTAGTTTCGGCCTGAGCCGGGTGTTAGGTCCCCTTCATCAGGAACCTCCGAGGCTAAGGCAGTGAACCAACACTAATGATCTTCCCGAGACCCTTCAGAGTCCGACCCCGGAACAGCCGAGGCCTTTTCTGTTTCGGTGAGCTATTTATTGTGCCATCTTAAGCCCTAGACCCCGCTCGCTCCCACCATTTCGTAACTTAGCGGACCTCTTCGCGCCGGTTTGGAAGAAATCCCGCTTGAATATCCTTCCCACCCTTCTCCCCTTCGAAGGCTTTTATCAGGGATCACGAGCCGAGTTGATTCACACGGGCATGCCTGTAAACACTCATGAAATGAAGAACGTCCAGATTGGTCTGGAGGGTTGGAAGCAGAGCATTCCGGGAGCTGGCAATGAAATGCTTTGCAATGGTTAAATGGGGGAGGGGGGGATCAATCTCATTTACAATATCCCCCTTTTTTGTCCTTCCTTATGTGGCGCTCATAATGCGACGTCGTCCCAGGGTTGACAGTTTCC
>NW_015220578.1:0-1094 GCF_001447785.1 Gekko japonicus | reverse complement strand
ATGTCAGTGCTTCCCTGACCCTGGTTGGGTGTCTAGTTCTTTCATCCTCTCATTCACTCCTTGAATGTGTGTTCAAAGGGATGGTATTGTAAGGGAAATGACGGCATCGCTGGGAGGATAGGACAGAAAGCACAAGCATCTTGTTCCTCCTTCACATCTTCATTTCCACCTGAAATAGAATTTGCGTATCTCTGCACTGTGGGGGGTTGCACATGCAGTTCCCCTATCACAAGTCTGTCAGGAGAGACATGATCATTTTATTTAGGAAAAGACAGACACACAGAGGGACATGACGTGTGTGGCATGCTTTCTGCTCCCACTTCGGCAATACCGTCAATATGTGAAGCCAGTCAGGGACAGCAATGAGTTCAAAGGGTTGTGATCCCAAGATAAGCCCCCTGCACAAACAAGTCATTGCATGTGCATGCACAAGGAACAAAGGCATGCGATCTTTGTTCGCATTTTAAAGGTTTTTTAAAAGTTATGAAGAACGGCAGGAATAAAAAATAATGCTTTGGAAATGCCTGCTTTTTCTCAGCATAGCCAACTATGAAATCTCATACAACCACAAAGCTATAATTCAAGAGCAAGGCTGATAGTCTGCTCCGCAGGCCTCTTCTCGCCTGCAGTTGCCCCATTCCCCATAGCCCTGTTCTCAGAGCTATCCACACATAGCTGAACAGAGAAACAGAACAAAAGGCAAGCTGGCTGCCAGCTCCCACCCCTACACCATGCATCAAAGCATAGTTATCATGAAATATTTACTGCCCTGATACATTAGTTTAATCGTAAGGAGAAAGGGAATTGCTCACCATGATAAAGGTCAAGATTTTCTCCTGCATATCAACAGGCAAGTTGAACCTTGGATTCAGAAGTTTTATCAGGCGGTCTTTGCAGAAATCCCGCTTCACAACCAGAGACTGGAAGCTCGGGCCACAGTTCTGCATGCACATGTCCAGAAGCTGTAGGGAGAGGGGTTTGTTGTTAATACGCCATGTACATTGAGACTTAGATTTTCAATTGGTCTCTGATCCTCAATAATGCTGTCACACAAGGCTGGAAACTTCTTGGACTGGAACCCTCTTGGATTCAGA
>NW_015220577.1:0-1094 GCF_001447785.1 Gekko japonicus | reverse complement strand
ATCAAGTAAATACCAAATATGTAATTCATCTATACAATTGTTTGAGAATAAATACTTGGAAATTTATTCCTGTAAGTATGTGAAAAGACTGCAAGCCAAACTTCAGAACACGTTTACGACTACAGCGCAGAACAGAAAGCAATGCATCTTCAGACCTAGAAATTCACTGTTTCTGCCTCTAAACTCTTTAATCTACAGTCTATAATCCCACACCAGTGAGACAAACAGAAAAGAGATGGGCACAAAAGACTATACAGTCTATTATAAAAGCAGAAGTTAACAGTCTTCCAGACTCTCTCATGACTTTTTCCCTCTTATCCTACCAGAGACTTGGCCTGAATTGAACACATCCACTATTAAGTAACCAGGATATACTTGGGGTTGCAGACTTAACTATTCTCAAAGCCTCTCCTCATTCAACCCCTGGTCATCCCTCAGATTCACTGCCTTGCACTTTTCCTAGTGAACTGATCCAATTATCATAGAGATCAAACGCTCCTTGTACTGTCTTTGCACTTGAGGAACCCCAGCCTATTATGAGGAGGCTGAAATACTAATTTCTTTCCAGCCCAGACCATTATTCCCCAAACACTGAAATTCCCAACACTGCACACGGAAGGGGGAGGGATAGCAGTCAAAAAGAGCAGAGGTTGTTTTTGGTTTTAATTTGCCAAAAGGAACAACCACCACATTTCCTCCCAAGAGTCCTGTGACAAACTAAATAACAGAATACTGTGAACAGAGGCATCTGAGGGAATATTCCAGGGGTCCGTGTGAAGGGCATCCCTAGGAAGTTCGGTGTCAGAAGCAACAAAAGTGCATTATGCAAACATTATGCGTGAGGATAACTTGTGGGAGGTAAGTGGAGTTCGGCGGGAGTTTGCGAAAGGAGGCTGACACGGGCTGCGGACCCTGCAGAAGAGGTGATGAGAATCCCATTTCTCGCCAAGTCAGAAACAGCCAGTCAACACCCGAGGGTCTGAGGGGACAGCGCGCTCTCCCTGTCCCCCCGTCCCCCCCACCGCCCGCGCCGTCCTTTAACCAATAAGGGGAACTCGTCGCTCTCCTTCTCGTACCCATCTCTCTCTCTCTCT
>NW_015220576.1:0-1095 GCF_001447785.1 Gekko japonicus | reverse complement strand
GAACGTACAACAGATGGCTCGCCTGATTCCGTTTCATTTACCTTTGAAACTGTGTCAGAAGAAATACCCTGTGCTTGCACACACGGAAAAGACAGTTGAGATACGAACTGCGTTCACTAAGTGCAAGCAGACTGGCGATGAGGAATCATTTTAGGGCTTCCATCTGTGCGCACGTGGAAATCTGCCTGGGATCCACACTTGTGGTTTTTGCTCATTTGCCCCCATTATGCAATTTGGTGTTTTCCTCTTTCTCTCTTCAATACAGATGGGGTTCTTCAAAAGGGTGCGGCCGCCTCAGGAGGAACAAGAAAGAGAACAGTTGCAGCCCCACGAAAATGGAGAAGGGACATCGGAGGCCTGAACAGTGTTTTTAGCTGTGTCGTTTACTGAAACACTTAACAATTGCCAACGTCTTCCTTTCCAAATAGTCACGTTTCCCTCTTAAGGGACAGAGAAACCCAGGACTGCGCTGCAAAATGTCCCGTCGAACATCGGGAGTGGTCTTAACTTAACTGCAGAATCCAAGCAATGCATTTTAACGTCCCTCATATTAATCGTGTTCACACGTGTGACTAATAACTTGAGCACCGATCAGCATATTTTAGTGCCACGATTTTCCTTATCCAGCTTCAGAAGGCGATTTCTCTCCCCCCCCCCCATTGTTATGGATTGGTATAACTTGAGCAGTTACAGAGGTGGAATTTAAAGCGTGTACACCTGCGGTTACCACTACATCGGTTTAATGAGCTCCGTGGACATTAACTAGCGACTTGCACTCTCGAATGTTCCCAGCTGGACTTTCCCAAGGTACTTACAAGTTCTTCAAAGTACTCACTTATTTCTAAGTCAGCAATATCTAACGATACAAAAGGTAACGTCGGATTACAGGTCTGCTTCGGTAGTCTCCCGGCCGCTGACTTTATCATAGATGAGGACTGTGCTGTCTCTGTTTTATGGTACCCACTTAAGGAGCGGCTTACCTGTCCACAGAACACTTGTCATGTGGAAGAGGTGCTTTAGTTTCCTGGTTTTCATAGGATATCGACAGCCCTTCTAGAAATTTAAAAACCCCATGGTCTGTGGCAACACAGATTG
>NW_015220575.1:0-1094 GCF_001447785.1 Gekko japonicus | reverse complement strand
TGACTGTTGCTGTCTTCTTTGGGCTGGGCCAAACCCTGCTCAATGAGGGCTAATTCCACACGCGTTGGATAATGCCCTTTCAGTGTGCTTTTGCAGCTGGATTTTTCCTGTGCGACACGGGAAAATCGACTTGCAAACAGCCGCGAAAGTGCACTGAAAGTGCGTTATCCAACGTGTGTGAAATTAGCCTAGGAGTCATACTATATTTTCAGGTCAGGTGGCCGCTAGACCCGGCCTTGTGTTGTTGGCCCATGACTAGCAGACCAGCAGCTCGCTGACCAGAGGGCTCTAAATCCCACGTGCACATCCACTAGGGGTGTGCCCTGAGGACGCCCCATTGCCCCGCGTCCTTACCATGGAGTCGGCTTAGGCCTTTGGTCGACCAGAGATGCTCCTGACACACCGGAGGCCAACAGGCATCGCGCTGGTCTCAATTATCTGGAAGGCGAAGTGGCAAAAACAACAGCGCTTCAGCTGTCAAATTAGCCGCGCTCTCCGCAAGAGGAAAGGTTCATTTATAAATACATTTCTCTCGCACAGATCAGAACAAACAAGTGCCAAGCGGAGCGTTCCGCTGCAACGCCAGTGCCGTTTCCAGCCCCCTGCTCTGTAATTTGGGGTAGTTACCAATGTGCTCATCACCTTCATAATACGCATATTTAGGAAAATAAACATTTGCTTTGTGCTAATTCTATGGTAATCAGGGTGATTGTACTGTACTTAGCGACTGTTTGTTGCCATGGTTATTTCTAGTGGTTCTTGGTTATTAATGTCCTGGAAGATTCAACAGTCTTCAGTCTTATTTTAGCTCCCCCCCCCATGCTTTTTTCATCTAAACTCAAGGAATCGATTTGGGGGATTTAATGATCTGTCACATGTTCACATAGCCAAAAATAGATTTTGTGACTCTACTGCGTGAACACTAAGGGACCGTGTAACGCCTCTCTGTGCCAAGGCTCGGTGGGAGGGAAAGGACATCAACATATAAAACATAAAATGCGATGGCCGCTTTGGTGGTGCTTCTTGCTGCAAAAGGCAAATGGGAAAGGGGTGTGATCTGATGCTGGGTTGCCAGTCTCCAGGAGGGGCCTGGA
>NW_015220574.1:0-1095 GCF_001447785.1 Gekko japonicus | reverse complement strand
AACACGGCTGACCATCTGGATCTATCCTTCCAGACTGATCACTTGATGGAGTAGCTGCCAAGTCTCATTTCTACTTTGATTCTCTTCAGGGAGATGATAGATTACATAAAGCTTTCCCAATTATGGATGTGTTTCTTGCATTGTGTACTCTTTCTCAGGTAGTCACAGGACTGGGTAGGGAGGAACCATCAAGTTTCATCTCTTGACCCAAGGCAAGATTTTTCAGATGTCAGCTCCCTAAGTTTGCCATTTTGGTTTCTGGCAGTTCTCATTTCCAAGCTAAGCAGCAATTCAACAAGTGTATGGAAGAGCAGAGATGAGGAAAACATCCATCAAATGTGGCTTGTTGTGCCATCACTGAAAAAACACAGATCAGTTTTTAGACAAAATGTAGCAAACCCGTACATCTCTATAGATCACCCCATAGTTGCAGAGTAATCCTGCATTTTAACAATTCACCATTGTAAGACAACAAACAGGAACTGTTGTAGAAAGGGTTGCCTAGGGGGGCAAATGGCCTGGTTGTACTCCATGCCTTGATATGCAGAAATGAACAAGATATGTTTTCCACTGTATGGGGACAAGTCTTAGCTGCAAAAAAAATCAGACCTGCCAGTCTGTCTGTAGGCACGGGAACAAGAGTCAATACTAAAGAGGTGACCCCTCTGGCAGTGATGCAACTGTCTTGTTAGAACTACAATTACTATTTTGGCACAATAGCTGCTCTGTCTCGAATCATCTGGACAAGCAATAATTGGAGTGGGAATTGCTGCCCTCTGCACTCATGGTTTATGGGTGATCAACACTCAGATATAGAGCACCAGTCATCCACCAGCCTGTTCACAAGGGAGCAATTTACTGCACGGCAGGCAAAGAGCATGCAGAGAATGAGTCCCACTGTATATTAAGTGCCTGGAATGCAGCCGTGGCTGAAAGTAATTTGTGGCTGAGGTTGGGGCCAATGTAAGGCCATGGTGATAAACCTTTATTAAAGCAAGCTAGCTCTCTCCCTCTCCTTCATTGCAAACATTCCTTAAAGAGAATGGCCACAATGCAACACAGAGTTAGGCTGTTCCCTCTAAGCTGTGGAGTCTT
>NW_015220573.1:0-1095 GCF_001447785.1 Gekko japonicus | reverse complement strand
CTTAAGCACTACACCAAACTGGCTCTAAAAGGAGTAACTCTGTTTAGGATTACCCTATTTATCAAAAGCTCTTGTAAAGTCCAAGTAAATAATATATATCAGACCACCATAATATACATGCATGTTGGAGCTCTCAAAAAAGTCTAAGCAGCTGTTGAGGTAGGACTTCCCCTTGCAAAAGCCTTGTTTCTTCCTATGCTTAAATCTCTAGCTATAATAAAGCTTTCCATATCTAGCTATAACAACAACAATAATAAAGTTTCCCATATCTGGGAGAGAAGTAGCTCTGGTGTATTGGAGTTAAGCAGAAAGCCCGTTCACATCTTGGTAGTGACGGAAAACACATTATTTTGTTTGTCAGCTTGTGTTGAACCATTTTTAATCATCTTTTTGCATATGTCAGTACTGTGCAAAGAAAGCACAACTGTCCAATTTGCTTGTTGAAAGGTCAAGCAGAAGTGTATTTTGATTGTATTTCTATAATCTGTCTTTTGTTGTTGTTTCACATTGCTTTACACCATTTGTTCTTTTTTGTGAGTTGACAGTAAGGATGCTCAAGCACCAGCTGGTTTAGCTCATGCCCTGCTCTCTGGTTGCAAACAGGAGCCAATTTTTTAATGATAATTTCAACTGTTCATAGTCCTTAATGAAACTAATGGCTACTGATTAGTTTTAATTGGCAGCATCTATGTGCTTGCCCAGTTTTGCAAAAACCCAAGGCAAACCTGTCCAGCAGGCATATCTCAAAAATCAGGTAGGTCTCTTTCCCCCTTTCCCTTCCTGCATCTTGCCCGCCTGTGATAGATCATTGGGTGCCATCCGATAAAGCAGTTGATTATTTAGGTTTTAATTTGTAATATTGGATTTTAAACTGTCATACTGATTTTACTGTATATTTAATTGTTGGAAGCTGCCCTGAGCCCTGCTTGCCGGAGAAAGGAGTGGGATATAAGTCAAATAAATAAATAAGGACTTACATCTACCTTTGAGTGTGATAAGTTCAACCATTGGACACATGGGACAACATTTGAAGCATCCCAACAAATACAATTAAAGGTATGTTTCACTGAAGGGAGAGGAAGGTGAAATTTTAAG
>NW_015220572.1:0-1095 GCF_001447785.1 Gekko japonicus | reverse complement strand
ATTTCAGCATGATTGTGGATGATGGACATCACCACCACTACTGGCATACGGCCAGCCATGTGGACCACTCTGCATGTGGCGATCTTGATACATCCCAGCAGCTTTTTGGACTGAAGCCCCTGGTGTGTAGAGATGGCAGGACCAGATGGACTGCATAAAGCAAACCAGACCACATTTTGCTCTCATCTGCAAACAACGTGACTGAACCATCAAGAAAACTGTAATGCTAGTTCTATTGCAACTGTATAATAAAGTTACCTCGTGAAAGCTGTAAGGACCACTTCTCTCTTTGTCTGCATTGCCGAAATACCACTCTTTCTCACTCTCTCTCTTCATATCAGGTGATGCTTCAATTACATTACTCTAAGAAGAATACCAGACAAACCACATCATTACATCAATCCAGCAAGGAATGAGATTTCCAGTTCGAATGTTCAGTAAGCATGCAAATGCACGTTTTAATCACATGCAGGCAATCTTAAGATATTAACTTCTAAGCAACAGCAGTCTTTCACACCAGAGGGTCCAGCAGATGTCACACTGAAGAGGCACAGTCAGTCTCAAATATGCTAGCCAAACACCACGAGTACAAATTTTTCCAACAATACAAATACCCCCCCCCACCTTGAAGTGGCTCAATTTGGAGTTGATTTCAGAAAATTCCAATGTAACTACACGTCTTTTAAATTCAAGGGATCAATACTTTAGTCACGTGTTTTTAACCTGTATACAATGAAGGGTAAGAAGCTACAGCTCTCATACTTGCAGTGGTACTGTAGCCCTGCTCGTGTGAAGGTGGGCCAGAGTGAGAAGATCCACAAGGATTCTGATACCATTAGAATCCATGAGCTCCTTGACATTTTTCTGTAAGGAGAAAAACAACAGTGTTGTGAACAGAGTAATCAACCACGCTTTAAGTATTTCAGCTGACTTAAAAATAAAGTGATTACTCACTCCTCCCAAAATTGAGTGAAAAACCTGCCATGGCTTAAAGATTGTGGCATTCTCTTCCTCCCTGCTTCGCTAATTACAGCTACAGATAGAATTTTTAAAATCATCCTGAACAATTTATTGCAGAAATGGACTAAATAATAT
>NW_015220571.1:0-1095 GCF_001447785.1 Gekko japonicus | reverse complement strand
AAATGACCTCTGGTTTTCATCCTCACAGGGCTCCCTATGAGAAATTTCTCATCGTTTTGTGGGTGTGGTAGTGTTGCCAAGGGAGGATTCTCAGCACCCGCACATAACTATTCTTTAGCACTTTATTGGTGGAAGCCAACTCAGTTAAAATTGCATGCTTATGTTAGTATACCTTTCTCCAGTCAGTTGGTTGAATAGATTTTTTAAAATCCTGCCGTTTCTCCAAAGAGCTCAGTGCAGCACACATGCGTTGCTCTTCTTCATCTTGTCCTCACAACAGCCCTGTGAAGCAGGTTACAGAGAGAGAGTGTGTGGCTGGTCTAAGGTCACCTAGTGGGTTTAGGTTCACACTGTTCAAACGGCTGCATTTTTGAAATAGTCTTTCTGTTTCCTTATTGGGCAGAGAGCTTGGGGGGGGGGAAGGTTTGTTCTATCTTCTCAAGCCTAGACAGGGATTCCCCAACATGCCTGTACTTCCCTTGGTGCCCGCCGAGCTTTCCAGAAAGTGGGTGGGGCCGTTGTAAGGCAGGGCTTGTTATTGGCTGCCCTCATTCAAATGAAGGTGTTTTCCATGAATAGCAGCTGTGGCCACTGGAGTATCACGAGGACTGGTATGCACCCAGGCTTGTGGTTCCATTCCGTCGTCTCTTTCTCCCTTGTAGCGTCCCCCCCCCAAATATGTGAGTGAAGGTTACGACGATTTTTAAAATCCCACTTCAGCGATTCTTTGGCTGAGTGAGGAAAGGAGATATCATTTTTGGCTCCACCCCCAGAGGCAGCCATTTTGTGTTTGGCCACACCTCCAGAGGCAGCCATTTCGGGGTTGTGCTCACCACCGCCCCTCTCAAAATTCCAAAGGTGCCCACAGGTTCAGTTGGGGACTCCTGGTCTAGACAGTGGTGCTAAGATAACATTTTTGCATCTTTGCCTATTTGATTGGCTCCAGTTACCTGTTTTTCTTGTGTTTCACTTTTGCATCATGAAAGGGTTTGGAGATGGACATCCCTAAGGCAGTGAACCGGTCGGCAAAAGTCTTTGGCTGCCCCCGATCCATCAAAGCAAAGCATGATTTATATTGTTGAAGGGCTGCCTACT
>NW_015220570.1:0-1095 GCF_001447785.1 Gekko japonicus | reverse complement strand
CGTGTGACCGGGGCCTAAGTTGATTCTGTCCAACCAGCATCCCTGAAGAATTGTGTCTGTTATAGATGGTTACTGGACTTCATCAACCCAGCTCCACTCTCCCTCCCACAGCCAAGCTCTCTTGAGCATTGTGCACATAGCCTACCTGCCTTGAAAAGCAACCAGGTTGGTAGGCCTGACCTTCATTCTAGTCAGGCTTTGATACCAGTGGCCAATACCAGCAGAACTATTAGTACAAAGAGATTAAACCAACCGTGCTCACTTACATGGTTACCGTGGTAACGTCTGCTCTGTACAGTGTGTGAAACACTCCATTCGTTTATTGATTGAGCCCCAGTCAAATTCAATCACAAGTGAAAATGGATTTTTTAATGCGACTATTAGCTGCTTTTGAAAGGCAAATTGAGTTCAGTTATACCGAGTCAGCCATCAAAAAACAATTTACCGTCAGCCAGACAGTCCAGATTGGGAGGCTGGCTCTGGCAAGGGGGGGGAAGTGGGTAGATGGGAGGGAGAATAGCAAAAGCAAAAGAAACCAAAGAAGATGGAAAGGGAGCTGAATCATTCTGAGCAGGTTTGAGGGATGTGGCATTTTGCATCTCAGTTGTATGCTACTTCGGCTACCCATTAAACTCTGATCAGGCCTTAACTGAGAAGATGGAAGTGAACAAGAACAACACACACCAAAGCAAGGCTTGGTAGGCTTCAGTTCTCTCCTGCTGATGCCGGTACCATCATCCCATTAAAGAAATCTTAGTTGATTAATTGTTGTAACCAATTCATCAATCAGTCATTTAACACTACTTAAATTTACATATGAATAAAACATTAGTTTTGAAGGAGGGAAAAGGCATTCTTCCTTTGTTTTCAGGTGATGGATTTGTCTCAGCATGGCACCATCTTAGTGGATGCATTCCCTCCTGCCTGACTGTGAAGAAGCAATCCTTCTTCTAAGTCAGCACCTGCCATCTGTGGGTTTTGTAAGTACTTCTATTAAAATAATTAACTTTTTTTTATATAAAACAGCTTTGCTCATCAGGGCATCTTTTTATTTGATCAAAAGTTTTTAGTCTAAGTGTTTCTCAACGAAACCCT
>NW_015220569.1:0-1095 GCF_001447785.1 Gekko japonicus | reverse complement strand
AACTTTGCCGTGTGACCGGGGCCTAAGAGCCCTTTCTTTTTCTCTCATATTTGCCAGCTATCACTACAAGAACATGTGTGTATACACACATTTAGGATCTGAACACCGGTGTTCAGGAATTACAAGCATGAAAGTAATATACTTCCAGTATTCTTTGCCTTGTTTCTTGGAAGGCAACACCTTCTATGGTACCGTATGACTTCCATTAAGAACAACAGCTATAGTGTCTATGCAGGAAATGTGTTTTAGCCACATCTTTTGCTATCTTATATCACTCATTGGCTACTTGTACTTTCTAGATAATTTTGACAATCCATGGATGGGCACATAACAAAGTGCACATTTATGCTACTTTTCACTTACCCTGAAAGATAAAGGAGGATGCCCCTGATGCAAAATCTACCTTCCTCCACCCTCCTTACTCAGCTTGCTAAAATCAGTCTGCCCCCCACTTACAAATAACGGCATATGTGAATGGTGTATTTGTATGAGCGATGCAATGCCGGAACAAAAAAAATGCAGCACGTTGTCCCCTTTTCTTTCCTTTTGAACTGTGAACATTTTTATGTCCACCAAAAGAAGCCATCTTGCTCACGTTTGCCACTTCAACATTACACAGAATGTATGAGTAGATGGGTGCATCTTGTGACGATGTCAGCAGTTGCTTTGTGACAGATTTTCAAAAGTTGCAAGAATTCCAGAGGGGTAGAAGGTTGCAATGCTGTGTGTCGGCAGAAAGAAAGATTCTGCTTTCAAATTCAGTCAGTGTGTTAAAGGGAACTGAAGGAAACCCGGACTGGGCTAGGCTCTAAATCAAACTGGGCAGAGATGAGTTTGTTTTCTTTACATGTGTTAAGCTTTTGCCTGTAACTTGCAAATATTCTTTGGTCAGTAAATAGTGTGTGCAAACAAGTATCTATTGAACTGTACCCACAACACAGTATTCTTGGCAGTGCGTCGCTCCCCTGGAATTATGAGAACGGTTTTCTGAGGCCAGGCTCTGCTTTTTCTGAGAGCCACCATGGTGTAGTAGGAGCTCTATGTACTGATGGACGGCCACTCAGATATGGCCCCAGGAGATCTGGATGAGGCATT
>NW_015220568.1:0-1095 GCF_001447785.1 Gekko japonicus | reverse complement strand
AAAAAAGGCTTGTTTTAAGTATGCTGGAAAGGAGCAGTTTTGCAAAGTGTTCAGCTTTGCATAGATCTCAGAAAGCTTTCCCTAATTATCAAGAAGAATTGTTGCAGAAACCTCAATAAAGTAACCACAGGTTCTTCTGGGAACGGACTACCACAAAGACAAAATTGGTAAATTGGCCTTAAAATCCTAAGGCCTACCTGTATTCTGAATTCATTTTTAGACTTTATTAGATAGAATGTAAAATGTATTTTAGATATAACATATTAATAAAATCCTCTCTAAGCAATAAGTGTTAAAATTCAACAGCAGGCTACATATGGAACCCCCAAAACTGCTGAAAACATATGGGTGAGGTATAGAGTATAACTGTATCAGAAATAAGAGGTGTGTTACCATGCTTATCCATGCTGTATATTTGCAACTCCATGGACAATGACTACACATACAAGCAAATGAAAGCAGCTGACCACGTACCCACACACCTGGGCAGAGGTGCACTCCACACACGTCGGCCACCACCAAGACAGATAATCTCTGAAGCTCCCTCTAAACGGTATCCAGATGAACAGGAGAATGTTAAAGTGTCTCCTACTCCAAAGTTAAACCCTATTCTGCTTCCAAATTGCGGGGTCCCAGGATCCTCACAGGGTTCAAGGTTATATTCTGTGGAAGAGAAAAAAACAAACAAACCTTCTTTCTCCAAAATATCTTCAAAGTTTTCCTTCATACTTGGTCCTCTGCCTTATTATCAAGCATGCAGTTGTACCTGAGAATCAATTTAGGCTTCAGATAAATTTTCAAAATAAGTGCTCTATAAAGTAAATAGGCAATTCAGCCACAATTTAAAAATCATGTCCATAAATGTTCATAGCATCTGCAAGATGCATGCTTGCCATTCTTATAATAGCTATAAATGTCTCTAATAGTCCGAATCTGACACATAAAATGAACCTAAATTACTGTGCGGGATAGAAGTAAGACCAATTTCCTCATGGGCTTCTTTGGAATATCACTTCTTGAAATAAGACTTGAAATCATTTTGATGCAACATGATTGTCTTCAGCCTACATTACAATTGCCACAGTAAGACTAAGG
>NW_015220567.1:0-1095 GCF_001447785.1 Gekko japonicus | reverse complement strand
AAAAACCTTTCAGCATTCAGCATTGTTGGCCTACTGTTCATTGAATCAGACTCAGGGGTTATTGGACCGAGCCATGTGCCATAAGTGAAGACGATCAAACCTCTTACTAGACTGCAGATGACAAACCTTTTAGTTGCTGCCAAGACTGTTTGGGCCAGGTACTGGGAAAAGCTTACGGACCCTTCAGCTTTGGCTCTTGTAGAAATGGATACGCTTGTGGATGTTTGTTGCCGAAGTGACCTTTGTGCCACAGTATAATCTGAAGAGAGACGCAGACTCCAGTTGCTGATGCCTGGCGATTGTCCTCAGGGCTGAATGCGATTCGTCTTCTTGCTGTTGTATTTTATGATGTGCCGTTTTTGCACCTTTGCCACAGTTTAAACTGCACCGCACATTTTTTAAAAAGTTGTGTCATGTTGCTAGAAGGGTGCACTTCCCCTCCTGTTTCAGTATCTGCTTAAGGATGAACTGAGTACATTCAAAGAACTGCAGTTTCTTCGGAAAGTACTTAGAAGGCAGATGTGTGGAGGCGGGGGGGGGGCACTAGAAAGGGTTATTATGGTAATCCTGAAAGGGTTGCCTGATTTGCAAGAAGAAATTGTGAAATTACATCCCAAGACTTGACACTTCCTTTATTTCAGATCTGGGCTGCTCCAGCCCTGGCCAGTCTGTCTGGTCCCTGGGTCAGGGGTCGTTGGTGGGGACCCCGACTGAGAATGAGCTCTTCAGCCCCACGGACCAGCCAGCAAGCCCCCAGGCCTTTGGGTTTCCTCTGCTTTCATTGCCGCCCACAGGTTAGAACTGAGCAGCTCCCAGCTCTTCCCATTCACAGCAAAGGGCCCAGCTGGGCTGGAATCAGAGAACCGAATCTCGAATCTCTCTGGCCTCTCCTGCTAGTCTGTGGGACTTTGATGTCTTGTAATTGCTGGATCCTGGGCTGGCTGTCCTGGCGGATGGCACGTGGCAAACTGATGGGAGAGAGGTGTTCGGCACGTCTGCAGGTTCTGACATCCTATGTTTGGGGTTTTTTTATTAGCCCACGTGGGTCGGAGGAACTTTAAAAAACTGTGATAAACAGAGCAGTCCTAAGCAGAA
>NW_015220566.1:0-1095 GCF_001447785.1 Gekko japonicus | reverse complement strand
GTGCTAGTTGCTACTAGAATATGCATCAACAGTCTAGTTTATGATGCAGATGCTTAAATATAACATAGCATATATCACTTGAAAAAGATTGTCAGAGGATAAATGAACATTTCATATTAAAGCCTAAGAACGCAAACCTTGCAGCTTGTTTTCAAAGTATAAAGCATCCTATCAAAAACACATTAATATTACTCCATCTAGTGGCTGGAACACATACTTTTGAGTAATGTGTATTCTGGGCACACACTTCAGCTGAAATTGTGATATTTTAATAACAGGCACACTGTATATAACAGTCACGTAATCAGAATGACAGACAAGGAATTTCAGCAAGCCACAGAACAGATCTAGTTAGATCATGCTGCCACTAAAATGCACAAGTGTAAATTAGGCTGCATTTAGAGATCACAAAATATCTTTTGTTTGTTTTTACAAAAATGAGCTTGGTTTATGACTGGGGTCATGTACTACTTTTCTCCCTCACCTGTTCTGCAGAGCTAGGTTTCTCGGTTGACAAAGTCTTCGGTCTAACTCTGTTATGACTTCCAAACAGAGGCACTTAAAACTGGAGACTGATTCTTTCTTACAAACTGGGATTAAATTTTAAATAATCAAATCAATCCCCTCACCATTTTTTTGCCATCAAGTCACAGCCAATTTATGGTGACCCCATTGGGTTTCAAAGGCAAGAGTCGTTCAGAGGTAGTTTATCATTGCCTTCCTCTGACAACAACCGCAAACTTCCTTGTTGGTTTTCCATCCAAGTGCTAAGGAGGGCTGACTGCTTCGTTTCTATGATCTGATAATATCAGGCTAGCCTTGCTATCCACTTCAAGGAGAAATGCTTTGATATAGAATCAAAATGAGCTGTGGTTTGAGTGATGACTTCCCAAACCAGGATATCTTCAATCGTGGCTCTACAAGTGAGGGAAAAGAGAATAATGGCATAAACCCAGGAATAAGCCAGGCTTGTCCTTAGCATGAGCAAACTAGAGTTCGTTTCTGTCTCAAGCCTATTTAGAGTGACACTACAAAGAAGTTAGATCCAGGTAGTCGCCCGTGTTGGCCTGTAGAACAAATTTAGAGTCCAGTGGC
>NW_015220565.1:0-1095 GCF_001447785.1 Gekko japonicus | reverse complement strand
GACCTCTCCAAGGAGCCAAGAGCACTGCAACTGCACTGTAATCTGTAAGGACACTAATGACACCCACCCATCATGGAGCAGCAGGCTCATGATGCCCCCTGTCAACCACATATGGAAACAGCCAGCCATGCACAGAAATGCCAGCTTGCCTCCTGGAGGTTACACTCTCTCGATCCATATGCAAAACAGAACACAGGGATGACTAAACGAAACACAACACCATTCACAACAGGAAGAACTGTGGTGTCCTGAGTAGGACCCCTGTAAATACCACATTCATCTGCAGATAAGGATTGGAATCCCTTCCAGAGATCCCCTACCCTTTTGACAAGTGGACCCACAGCAAAAGGAGCATGTCCTCTCCAATAAGAGTGGAAGCCCCTACTTAGACATGTTCACATTCACTTGTCAGAACAACCTACCATGGAGAAAGCGAAAGCTTCTCCCACACAAAGAACAAGGGTTCAAGTTACAGTGACACTTATGCCTTAGAAAAAGTGTGTGGTGGGGGTGTTGAAAGGCAAGGGTGTCACAGGCCTTAGGACAGCAATACAAAATTAAACAACAGAATATTCATCTGAAGCGCTCTTGGCCTCACTCCAATAGTTCACTGGGGGAAAGCACTTATGTGGGAAACTGGAGTGAGGAATTCAAATCCCACACTGACAAAGCTGGGAATAATGCCAACCTTACCTCTTGGCCAGCTACAAGTTGATTTTCAGGAAGACAGAAGAACAAATCAGAACTAGAATCCACAACTCACACCATGCAGAACATTCCTCTAACCCATTGTCTTTCTGACTTGATGGAACACATGGGAATCTACCTTAACCTTTAGATTACTCTTCTGGATCTTCATAGGAATATGGATTTTTTCAACCCTACTGGAGGGGAGAATCAAAATTTTCATTAAGAGTTAATTGGCATCAATTTCTAGTTTCTTTCTTCTTCTTCTTTTCTTCTCCTCACTGTTGATGCAACAATATTTCATTGGTCATTTACAATGCCTGAGAAAACCATGTTATAGTATAGTCCTTTAAAACTGCATTTTACTAACCTTTAAAAGGGAGAATTTCTTTGTTTCTTTCACCCCAA
>NW_015220564.1:0-1095 GCF_001447785.1 Gekko japonicus | reverse complement strand
TGTGAATGTCAGGCTGGGTGATTTTAGGGGCCTTCAAATGAAGGGTCCCGATCTGGAAGGCTGTCCTAGATTACAAAACTACAATGTTTCCATTGCAGTTCAATCTACCTGCAGCGAAGGGACTCTCTGGACTGCAGACACAGCCACAGCCTCCAGTCAACAACAGCTCCTGGTTGCCAACAATGTGAAGTGCTGCTTATCCAGTATCTGTTGAGGCCGATGGGCAAAAATGGTTGCTGACACCAATTGCCTTTGGCTTGAGCTCAGTGTGAATCGGCGCTGTCATCTTTGAGGCTTAAAATAGCACAGAAAGCCAAATGTCTCGGGAGTTTTGTGCGATGCGGCTGGACTCTTCGCCCACATTCTGGTAACCTTAGCCAGGACCTACTTGTCATCCACTTTGCGTGTGGTAACTCTAGGAGACCCTGAAAATTGAAAGACATATAAATACGCTGAAATGGATCCCCGGGGAATAAATAGAAACAGGTCACACCCATGACAGCCACTTGAATTTCTTGTACCACTGAAGAGGGTTTCCCACCTGTGAAGTTTGTGAGTTATGGGTCTTTTCCACTTTTGGAAGAAATGTAATCTGGTGCTATCCTCAGAGAGGGCTGAGGGTCACAACTTTGCTTCTTACCTTCATAAGGCATGAAAGCACTGGGTTTGACATCTATTTCTGCATCCTTTAGGTCTTTATTAGGGATAAGTTGATTTCCCCTCTTCCATTCCCGCACTGTTTTAGAGGATTGTTTTGTGCTGCATTCAAATCTTCCTTAATACCAACTTTCCAAAATTAATTCCAGAATTGAAGTATGAACAGTTCACTGCAATTTCTAGTTCCTTCATTCCATGTGTATCCTACATTACTGATGCCTACATGTAACTTTGCAGCCATTGCAAGGTGGGAATGACCTCAACTTGTAAGAGTCACTGCCACTTAGAAAAGTCAATGGCCTTAGGGGTCCCATTCCCCTGCATTGCCTGCTACTCAGAGCAGTAGCAGGAGGGGGGAGAATTAAATTCACAACGCTGACTGCAACATCATGTTACTGCCAGTATAAATGCAGAAGTGACATACAGTAGCTCTAGGAA
>NW_015220563.1:0-1095 GCF_001447785.1 Gekko japonicus | reverse complement strand
AGAAATTTCTTTACCCTTCTCCCTTCAAGTAAGAGTGATCAAGATGTATTTTCTGTCAGTTGCTTGTAATTTGATATAACGGGATATGGATTTGTTCGCTTTCAGCACTTTTTTCTTCTCCCTTCCCTGAAATCTGCTTTCTTGTAAAAAAATAAATAAATCTTCTTCCTTCTGGCTAAGTATAGCAGCTTGTGCAGAGTTCTTGACTCAGCTTGTAACAAAATGTGTGAGTTGGTGGCCATGGTGGCACTCCAACTTGTTGTTTTAGACTGCAATTAAATATGTCTGACTCAAATTCTTGAGTGTGTGGCTTGGAAAATTGTGACTGACATTCTTCTGTCCAATCTGCCTGAGTCAATAATAATCCGCACTTCTTGGCTTTGTTCCTTGGCTTCTAGACCCGCAGCAGCATTGAATGCTTACTTCCTTAGCAGGATTGAAGCAGCAGCAGCCACATCAAATCTCTCAGCAGGCCATGGTAGGCACAGCTCAGATGAGACTGTGGTTCTTAGTGACTCTGACAGTGACAGCAGCAGCTTGACTGAAGTGGAAGAGGAGGAGGAGGGTGAGGTACCTGCAGGAACCCTTGAAGAGGCACCTGGACCATCCAACTTGGGAGGTTTGTATTGGTTCTACATCTTCATGAAAGCCTAAAACCGGGGACATTGTTTATCTCTGTCCAGAGTACTCTATTTGTGTGCCACGTTCCTAAACCTCTTGAAATGTGCTCGGGACAAATATGCACATGCTTATCCTATTTGTTTCCTCAGAAGAATCCAGATGAGTTTCAGAAGAAGGGTGTCGTAACCAAATGGTAAACGGTTTGTTTCATGGCAGAGCAGGGATTTGGATGACATTGTAAGTCAGTCTTCTGAGTTGTAGGGAAGAACTGTGCAGGGTGTTCCAGGTTTGATTTTTTTGACCTATACTGTTAAAAGACTCTTGGATTCTGAAAGTTGTTGTTGTTGTTATTTTATTATTATTTTGCCCACACCCTGGAGAACTGTTGCCTCTCAAAAGCAGACAAAATGGACCAACGGTCTGACTGCATGAAACAGTTTTGCA
Organism: Gekko japonicus; assembly: GCF_001447785.1. Taxonomy (NCBI): domain Eukaryota; kingdom Metazoa; phylum Chordata; class Lepidosauria; order Squamata; family Gekkonidae; genus Gekko; species Gekko japonicus. Next base: position 30 of record NW_015220563.1, on the reverse strand, counting down.
TGTTCATGTGACAAACATATCACAGTTCAG
>NW_015220562.1:0-1095 GCF_001447785.1 Gekko japonicus | reverse complement strand
TGGCTGGCTGGCTGGCAGAACTGAGCAGCTATGATAAACCAAAGGGTATTGTTGGTTCACACCAATAACTGCAATGGAGAGTAGAGAGCCAGAGAGCAGCTGCTCAATTTGCATGTGAATTCTTGAGGATCTGAGATGGCCACACCAGAAGGGAAGGATTAAACATTGGTTGAACAAATTTTCATCTGTAAACTTTTGATTCTCGTGAGGAGGTGGGGAGACCCGCTCCATCACATGCTTGGGCAAGCCTCTGCAGTCAGTGCTGTAGGGGGTAAGCTAGATGGTGCCCTTTGAAAACCTTGCATCCTAGTGACTCAAAAACGCAAGTAACTTTTACAGTCCTTCCAAAAACTCAGAAAATGTGTTCTCCCGAGAAAGGAGATGGGGCATGCAGCATCAAAATTGTTGTGCTACCTGCTAGTTACTCAGAGCATTTGGCACCCCTGGATCTGCCTCACAAGAGCGGCACCTGCTCCATCGGCGCCTGTTATTTCATTTGTGCTTGTCCCTTCCCATTAGAGAAGCTGTCTGCCACCAGAGAAGGGGAAATTGATGCTAAACGGGATATCAATTTATCATGGAGTCTGTCACCCGCCACATAGCTCTGCCAGGAAAGCAACGGGACACTGCTGCGCCAGCCAAGCGGCACCTGTAATTAACAGCCTGCCAGCATTTGTGCCTTGCAGGGTTTGCTAGCAGCAGCACAGCGCAGGTGAGGCACCGGGAACGCCAGGGATACAGGCAGTTGCTTTTGTGACTCTGCCTGTGTTTGGTGGTCACCTGGTAAGACACAAACAAACCTAGCTGACAACCCTGAACAACAAAGCAGGTGTTAATACCAAAAATGAAGTTCTGAGTGAACTGCCCCCTCCTCGGGGAGGGTCTTAGCCAATGGGCAATACGGGCAGCTGCTCCAGACCCCACGCTGCCCCTCCCCCGACTGCCCATGGCCCTGCCATACCAATGGAGGTGGGAGAAGGAAGAAAAAGAGGAGGCTCCACCACAGCCACTAGCGCCTGCCCAGTCAGGGAGCTGGCTCAGCAGCAGCAGCCGCTTGTGCATGCTCCTTCTGCGTCTTGGGCAGCCAGCTTCTGG
>NW_015220561.1:0-1096 GCF_001447785.1 Gekko japonicus | reverse complement strand
TGCTGCATTATTGCATCGAAAGCTGTAAACAGCCCCATCGGTCTACGCAAAAACCCAAGAACAAAATGTTTGCAATACCTTTTATTAGGACAAACCAGATTTGTTCCTAATTAGTTCACTTTATGTTGGAAGCAAAGAAATATTTCTGTTCCCAGTCTGCAGAATGACCTTGTGCAAAGGACTTTTGTACCTTTGTGAGCCCAGCTGTGCAGTTGACAGAAATGAGAAGATGATTGTGCTGAATGCAACATATATTGATTGGAGTATTTTTATTTTTTTAAGAGAAAATGGTTCCACAGCATCCTTTGATATTCTGCAGTCTGGGAGCTGTGGGAGGCACAGCTGCATTTCTAGAATGCTACCTGGACTACTAATGTGAAATGTGCTAAGGTCAAAATGTTTTTATTATGTTTTCTTTGGGGTATTCAGCAATTATTTGTGCAGTCAACTGCAATTAATAGGAGTAAGTACTTCTTTCTACCATTAATACTTTACCAGTGTTGCACCATTTGTGAAAGTTAGTGTTCCTTTTCCTGGTTGCCCGGCAGTCAGAAAGTTTGCGAAACTTAAAATAAAAGCTGTATGTTTTTCGTCTTGTTTGGGGTGTGCTTGTTGGGCTTTCTGAGCACTGCAAAAGACTAGTACAAGTTCTTTGGCAGGAAGTACCTATTTTTTATGGGATAGTACCCTCTTTGGAAGCATGTTCAAAGCACATGCAAATTTCCCACACAGGAAGGGAAGTGCTTGCTGAGGTATTATTTGTGTATCCTGCAGCATAATGTCAGCATTGCTCTATTTATCTGGGGGTCTGAAGCACACACAAGGAGGGCAATAGATGATCTTGAACACAGGTCCATGTGTCTGGTAGTAGTCCCCTGATGGCATGCTCTTCAGTAGCCATATAACATGCTCTGGGAATAATTCTTTTGTTGCATGCTTTATACCAGAAGAATTGGGCAGAATTTTTACTGGATTGAAGAACTGCACATAAAGCTTTGGTTTGTGGGAATGAAGAGTGGTGTGATTTTCTGGCTGTTCCATCACAAAACTAGGGATGCTGCAGGTATCTGGTTTATAATTCAGCATTCTGTCAGTT
>NW_015220560.1:0-1096 GCF_001447785.1 Gekko japonicus | reverse complement strand
TGGGCTTCCAATGGTTACCATCAAGGGGATTGAACATGTTTTGCATCCACTTAGCTTCAGGAAAGTTGTAACACCAGCCACACCCAGACAATTCACTGCTTCCCCTAGCCATACTTGCTATTCTTCCTTCCTTATAATACGTGCTCCAACTGGACTTTACAAAGTTCCATGCTTCTCAGTGTATGAAAAACCAAGCCAGGACTTTGGTAAATAGGGCATATGTCTATCCTTATATGGGATGTAATACATTTCAGTAGACATCACCCAAAATATAGTTAAACATAAGACATTCATGTCCTGGCTGTGACTAATAGGCCATTTTGTATATATGAAGTATATTTTTCAGAACCATATAAATAATAATATTGTATTTACTTCTGGCTGTTGGATTCCATACTCAGGCAACAGTACTGAGCTTGTTCTTATTCCTCTCTTGTTTGGACTGCAGAACAGATATATATTTGTTCTCTTTTCTCTGTGATACAAATGCCCATTCTTAGCTTTTCAACAGTGAGGGCTACAAATCTAAATAAATAATTTTCTCAGATAGTTGGGAAATTAAATTTGTTTACAGAACCATAAGTGAGCTATGAAATAAGATGAATAATTAAAGGGAGCCCCCCCAAAAATGGACACCAGAACAGTACCGTTTAGTGTTGACATTTTCTGTCTTACCAAGAGCATGAACTTTCTGAATCCACACAATGTACTTCTCTTGAATTCCAGCATTAAGATACTTGAAACTGCATGATCTTCACTTTTTCTGTCGACTTAACTTGTAACAAGAAATTATAGTTCTGGGACAAAGAAATCACAGAGACAGTTAAGAACCATTCCTTTCCCCACAATGTCTTATTGAGGTCATGACAGGAAAATGAAACCTTAATAATTTAGCATACCTTTGAAAAAAATAACTTGTTTTGATTCCATGTTAGTATATTTCTTTCATTCACTGAGGAGCACTGTAAGCACAACTTTTCCATTTTACCATGTTTTCATTATTCCAACCCAGGATCAGAATAATTCCTTAGAACCATCATACAGCTTTTCATAACAATTAGTCCTGCGATTTCAGCACAAGCAAAGTTTCATTAGC
>NW_015220559.1:0-1096 GCF_001447785.1 Gekko japonicus | reverse complement strand
TTTTCAATATCAGTACCATTACTCTGTTCTCATAATTATTAAAATGGATTAAATTACTACTCCACATTTGGACTGTGAAACTCTACAGCATGCTTCAGTGGCACTGATGGTGTGAACTATACTAATGGGGTGGAATCCAATGACTCCTTTCTACTAAGTGAGTAGTCTTTCTCTGGAGGACGTCTCCTTCATCATAGACAGGCTCCTGTCATCTGATTACGACACAAACTTAAGCAGAAGGAAACTGATGGATCCAACCCACTGCGTTCATTTGTGTCAGGTGATCTTACTAAGGCCAAGTGGACATCACAGACAGAACAGGCAGTCATATTATTTTCTTTACTGCAAGGAGTGGTTTGATCTTGAAGGCTATTTTTCTTGTATCATGTGGTGTAATTTTTCTAAATGCATTTCCTCACTTAGATATTTTACCTCTCTGATTGCTCTCTGCTTTGATCTGTCTCTCCCGCCCCATAAATCCTGTAAAGATGAAGCAACTTACAGAGTACCCAAAAGACAGGAAGATATTCCTCTTTTGAGAACTGGATTGGTGGTGTTTCTGTTTTGTCAATTTTGGCATTATTGGAAGACATTACTATCTTTAAGCCAGGTGATTTACGTTGTTAGATAGTGCCTGGCAGCATCTGCAAAGACTGCTTGGCGGAAAGATTCCATAAATATTATATCCAATCGAGTAGTGTTGGGCAATCATCAAAGGACTCAACATTCTCTGGCTACTGAAGCTACTTTTAACAGGACAGCACAAATGCATCTTCTTTGAGAGGGGATAAGGTGCAGAATGATGTACCTCCCTCCTGTTGTTTGAGAGCCAAGAGGTAATTCCATTCCCACACTTGACTCTTTCATTCATTTTAGTCTTGGATTATTCTTTGGTCCAAGCTCTGTTCAGTTTGCTTGAGGACACAGTGCCTTACAGAGGAGTAGAGAAGAATAAAACAGAGCTCTGGTATTATTAGAACAAGCATTGTGTTTGCTGCCTTAAGAAACTGCTTTGCAAGTCCGCGTGACCTACAGTGCGATCCTAAGGAGTGTTACATCATTCTCAGTCCATTGAAGTCAATGGGCTGAGAAGGGT
>NW_015220558.1:0-1096 GCF_001447785.1 Gekko japonicus | reverse complement strand
AACTGAACCGCAAAAATGTGGTTCATGCCTATATCTAATGATACAGCTGAACAATTAATCTTCTGCAATAGGGTATTATTTCATTCATTACCCATTGCTGTTTGTGAAAAATTGGCCATTTGCACTCTGATGGGATCTGAAGTTTGCCCTTTTTAGTCATATGACATACCTAATGTTCAGCTCCTCTCACTTGGTAGCCATATGCATAGAGACATCGGTGTCCACTTTATGCATTTGACAAGGTAGGCTTTGGTGCCCAAAAGCACATGCCACAATCAACCTTTGTGGATTCTTTTTTAGTAAACACAAAAGGGGGTGTAAAATAGGAAGCCACCATTGTACATGTGAAAACCTTGGAAAGGGATATGTTCAAACTGAAGATTGGAATGAGAACCTTTTTTGGTACCCATTAATATGAATCTGTAGATACACGCATGCACATAAAGACATGCCTGCCACTCTATCTATTTCACAGGATTACAATGTATTGTTCTGGTGGCTTTTCACAAAGGTCTCGATGCATAAACCTACATCTTATGAATTAATACACAGTGTCAGTCTGTCAGCATCATCTGTGTCACTAACATCATGTCCCCAAGCAGCGCCAGTGGCAATAGTTTTTGCAGCGATGGAGATTACTTTGCAGAATTTGTTACTAGTTGTTGGAATGAATTAGAAGACTGGAACTGCTCCACTGGACCAAAGCAAAGCACTTGATTAGTAAAGAATTCTTTTGTGTAAGACCAAAACCCCCACCACCTGTATTATATGGAGAATTCATTCCCCTTTCTGCAAGTTGATCTAAGACATTCCAACATGGGAACATTTTTCTTGGATATTCTGAAGAGATAGGGTAAAAACCTATAAACAAACAAATAATTCCCTTGTCTGCAGTTTAAGATCTGTCTCTATTATTTATCATTGCTAACCACCTTGTGGCATATTCCAGGTGCACAAAGCAATCTTTACCTGCAATTTAGGTATTTCTGGTGCTGCATCCAGATGGCACATTGTTGGCTCACTCCTTATACTGCTGGCGATTTAGAAGGAAAATGAATGTGTGAGAAGGAATATCACACAAAAGCATTACAAGGTT
>NW_015220557.1:0-1096 GCF_001447785.1 Gekko japonicus | reverse complement strand
GACCTCCTTGGAGGAAGGATGAAATCCTTGCGGGTCCCCTTGTTAAACTGTACTATTGCACAAAGTGAATTCACTGAATATCTGAAAGGATCTGTGAAATGCAGAAAACTGGAATTAATACTGAACAAGCTTCATCACAGTCTAGTGGGAAATATCATAAAACCCTTTATCAACTAAATTACAGGCTATGACAGAGACATACAATTTAGATACAATAGAATAGATAGCTCGGTCCTTTTGAGCTACCTATTAGCTGAACAAAAGGCCAGGAGTCCCTGCATTATTATAGTAGAAAATCAAAAGAGCATCAATGTGGCAGACTTTCCTGCTACAGTTTATAATGCTAAAGAAGTCTGTGTAGACAGAAACACTGTGTTGATCCTGGATTGTAGGCAACCACCTATGTGTCAGCCTCCAAGGCAGTGGTTTAGGGGCATACACCAACGCATATTTCCAGTCCCTGAGTCACACCCTACAATCATTTGGGTGGTGGGGTCAGTATGGGGCTGAACTGTAAGGCCCAGGAGATTGGTAGTGACTTTGAGACCGAAAACATGGATCCTGTTGTTCTAATCACCTAGGGGTTGCCAGCGCATGGTGGGTCTTGGCAGCACGCTCACTGGTGGAGGCTTTGGGATTGAAAGCACGGCCTACCCAGGTGATGAGTGGTGAGGACCGGGGCAACTGCCCCAGTCCTCTGCCCATTGTGATATGACTCATCCACAGCTCATGATGTTGTATGTCTTAGATAGGCTGGGTAAGAGTTTGTATGGGGCCCAAAGAAATGGTGTTTGGGTTCTGGAAACAAGAATCCAGTAATATATGATGACATGCATTTTCTTTACCCTTTACAAGGAAAAGAAGCAAAGAAGTATGAATGAGGAGCAGCTCCATGACCATTCTAACATTTAGTTGCTTCCAGAGCCACATATACAATGAAAGTAAAAACACATTCAGGAGCTGGAGGGGTCCATAAGAGCAAGGCATTCTAAGCAATATGTGCTAAAGTTATATCAAAGTGACCCACTTCATACTCATGCAGTCTGTGCTGAAGGAAGCTGAATTTCTGAAACCTGTACATTATCTTTTATGATGC
>NW_015220556.1:0-1096 GCF_001447785.1 Gekko japonicus | reverse complement strand
TGGGGGGGGGGACCCCAGCCCCAAGTGAGAGGCACTCCTCACCCCACAAGGGGTGGGCAAAACCAGTTGCAGTTGCCAGCTGGTAGCCCTTACCTCATGTAGGACGGGGAAGGATACACATGGGCCTCATCTCACCTTGTGTAGCCCTTTTCCAGGGGTATTTTTTCCTACCAGTCTATCCCTGCTGGCTTCATACCCTACCACTGCATGATTGCTGGCTTGCTCAAACTGTGTCTGTGTGTGGAGGAGACGTGCGTGCTGGATGAGTTGTGTGGCACCCTCTTTGCCTGCGTGGCAAAGCAACTCTCACACAACTGTGCCCAGTCACAGAATTGCCTAGGCCAGGTGGCTGACTTGGCCACTGCTGCACAACCCTCTTGGCAATGCTGCAGCCAAGCTGGGTACCATGCACAACCCACCAGGGCAGGGTCTCTCTCTGTAAGGGGGTGGGGCCCTTTCCAGGGCCACTCTGACCTCAGAGTATTTCCAGATTTTGCTACTGTGGTAGTCACAGAAATGAATGGCGAGAGATCTGCTGTACTTTGTTTCATATTATTGAATGGTTCACTTGCATTCCTAGTGGGGAAAGTAAAGCACTGCAGTGATGGCAAAACTGTGACTCCAAACTTGATAGCTTTCATTGATAGAAGTCCTGCAGGAGGTTTAGATTACTTACCCCGAGGTCCTAATAATATGTAAACCATTTTTCCTTCTGTCACACACCACCCATCACAATAATGGAAATTTTGCTGATGACTAACAAAAGTTTCCTCATCATGAAGCTGGCCCAACCGAGGTGTTCTCAGAGCCACTCATGCTATATTGGGCTCTACTGTAGTGCAGCAATTGCTTCGCATGGGGGAGAGAAATCACATTAACCCCAGATCCTCTTTGTGGGGAGCAGACATGGGATATGAGAGCCCCCACGCCACACACACACTTGCACTGCCTTCCTCTGCTGTGACATTGCAGCCGTCTCCATGGCAATCCATTGCACTGTTTCAGAGGGTGGCTGGCATGGTGGTAACTAGGCAGACACTGTAGGAACACACCAATTGGGTGTCTGTTCTTTTGAAACTGTGTAGCCTTATCCTAC
>NW_015220555.1:0-1096 GCF_001447785.1 Gekko japonicus | reverse complement strand
TTTTGCTTCCTATCATCCTCAGCTACCTCTCCTGCAGACTACTTTAAGTGGTAGTTCTGGAATAGTTATATTTGATTTTATAGTTTATTCCAGAATAAAGGCAAAAGTTTGCAGAGTCACTGGTCTGATAAATTTTATAATTAAACTTTAGACGGAGAAGAGACTTCTCTATCTGTTTTCCTAATCCTGTCCCAGGAGTTCTTAATATATCCTATTTACGATTACTGCCTCTTCCATTTCAATTAAAAGGGAATACGGGAAAGGCAAAATTCTGAAAATCTATTCTGTCCTTAGAGTATATTGTTCCTTATTGTCACATGCATACACTTTTGATTCTGGGCATTTATTCAGTTCTAAAATAACCTCCTACAGTCATTTCTTTAGTTCCTGCTGTATTAAGTATTTGATCACATTCATGCTTTGTGCTCCTTAGTTCTTTTATCTGTATACTTCTCTTTGTACTACCCTATAATTCTCAGTGCTCTAAACTACTGCCAGACTTGCTTTGATCTTTTTCAGGAGCCTCGTCTATTCTACCCTCTATCTCAATCTAAATGTCAGGAATGTATTAACGATTTCTAAGTTACAGTCATAGCTTCCCTGGCCGGCTGCATTTTGTGACTGGTTTGTTTGTACCTGAAAACTAGCTGACTCAAAACTAGCTGAAAGTTTCCTTTTAAATATCTGCACTTTCTGATATTTAACATCTTGGCTTCTATGCAACTGAGTCTGCTTATTGATTCAGGAGGTAGAACTTCTCCCAGACCATGAATTAGCAGACTCTTGGATTTGATTATCTAAGGTCCTTTCCCTCCACTCTGTGCACTGGGCTATCTATGACATTTTTATCTTTAAGGAGCTTGGAGTGGCACACCTGGCCTCTCCCTGCAGCTTCATGGAGATGTGGAACAGTAAGGGGAACAGAAAAGAATCCTGCAGGATCTATATTTCATATGTTACCAATCCAAGCAGTAGTCTTTTAGCAACATCTTCAGGAACTAGCTGTTGTGGTAAGAATGGAATCACCAGCGTGAAAGGTCCCTGATAATAGAGTTGCCAGGTCTCCCTGGTTACCAGTGGGGGTTGGGGGGATAGG
>NW_015220554.1:0-1096 GCF_001447785.1 Gekko japonicus | reverse complement strand
ACCACTTCTGCACAATGCCAGTGGTCCAGTTAGTGATTAAACCCCCCCCCCAACTGTCATCCTGAACATAACTGGAAAGGTCAAGAAAATGTACAGTGAACTTGTTTGGTTTTTGAGGGAGGTAAGAAGCAGCAAACATTTTTGTTATAAATTGGAAGACGAGCCACTGCATCCAACCTGTAGGGGAACATTTATATGTTCTCTGACCCATTTAATATTTCAAGCAAGGCTGCTAGCTATAAAGGGCATAATTTCATTCCGTAATAAACACAAGTCTGATGTTCATTGGAGGGGGGGGAGGTTGTCAGGGATGCCCTTTAGAACATTGATCCGAGGCTGGTAAATCCTGGCTAAGAGGACAATACAGATTGGAATAAGAGCAAATGCATGCACACTGAAGGATGGTATTGCAGTGAAAATAAAACAGCAAGGATACAGCAAGCACGATAAACTCATAATGCTAAATATTTTTTTTCAGAGTAATATAGTACCTGGAAACACAATCTGCACTGCTGCCCATAAGGAAAAACTCATTTCGATAATCTAAATATTTGCCTGCTAGTCTCAACTGATTTGTCAGCAACTGTGTTAATGTGCTAGGAATACTAATGCAATGATTTTAAGAATGCTTTTATTCTTACTTTGATATTCTAAGCATCTCAGTGGCTGTCCCTGAACAAGAAAATTACATAATTACTTCTGCAAAGAAGCTTGTCATAATCCAATGTTTAGTGTATACCTTTTCTTTCTTCTGATTATGAAATCTAAAATACTAAGCTCTGTAGGAGATCATCCAAAACACAGAAAATAATAGCTGTGCTGGGGGGGCAAAAATAAAATAAATTAAAGAAGTTCCAAGCTTACACTTTCTTGGAGTGTATATATGTTGACACCTCCCTAACAACCACAGACAATTTCCTTATTTGCATAAATCACTACAAGGTTCCTGGTCTAAATAGTATTCAACAACCCTCGCAATATATACTTTTAAAGCTATTCTGCACATACTTTTCAAAGTACCAACATGACAAAACACTAGAGTTCCCTAGGAAGTAACCTTTGGGCTGTAACTAGGGGTGTGCATTCGGGTTTACCT
>NW_015220553.1:0-1096 GCF_001447785.1 Gekko japonicus | reverse complement strand
CTACTGGACTCTTGCTCTATTCTACTATTGCAAGAAATGATGGACAAAGTTGCTGTCACTCTATTTCTGAATTCAGTGCTTTCCTTTCCCTCGGAGAAATGAATGGCTTCCATCCGCCTATTAGTGAGTGGGGTGTATCTGGGAATATAGTTAGGGTGGGGGCTGAACCTGCCCTTTGTCAGTGTAAAGTCTGCTGTTTCACCTGTCTAGCCTGGGTTCTACTTTTGGTCACTCTAGAATGGGACATTAACGTGGAATGTTGAGACCTGGCTGAGCAGGGAAGAAATTACACCCACTTCCATGTTAGAAGTGGGTTAAGTATAGTCCCAATAGTGTCTCCCATCCAGGTGTCTTAAAGGACTGGATTTCTTTAGCTTCAGTAGAAGAGGGACATACACCCTTTGGAATATTCTGCTCTTATTAATCCATGGGAAAGTTGTTCCTTTATACTATTTCTTTTCCTTTAGTACATTTTCATCCTGTCCATCCTCTAATGCATTCAGATCAGAGTGCTAGCCTTGTGATACCCCCTGTGAAGTCTGTTATCCTGAGTCTTGTCAAAGCCCACCCAGTGAGTTTCACGACTGCTGAGACTTGAACTACATCTCAAACAACATGGTTGTCACCACGCTACAGTGGTGTGATCAGCCTAATTTTTTTTCTCAGCATCTAGCTTTCCTGCTTTCCTAGTTGTTTTAAAAATATGTACATCCCATCCGTCTCACTAAATGCTCCCAAGGAGACTTGCATAAAATGTTGTGGGTGAGCATCTTTGTACAGCAGCAGTTAATCTGCTTGAACTCTAAATCTACTGCTGTAGGAGCATGTTAGTAACTACAGCTCCCATTACGATATGGGTACAATCTGGATACTGGAATACATCCGGTGCCTTTGGACTTCTGTTTTATTTTGGGTGCCACCTGTGTCTCTTACTGGCAGGAACTCCCAAATATTTCCATGAAACAGTTGCTGCTCCACAGGTAGAATGTAAGTGGCCCCTAATCCTTAAAGAGGCCCCTGCACACAAGAAATCCAAACAAACCATTTTGCCATGTTAAACAATGTTTTTCAGTGGCACCTTTAAGACCTTTTATTC
>NW_015220552.1:0-1096 GCF_001447785.1 Gekko japonicus | reverse complement strand
AATCATTGTAAAATAGTCTTACCGCCCTGGACTCTCAGTAAATAGAAGGCTTTAGAAGTTACCCCCAACTCATAATATTTTCTTTGTACCTGCCAGATACCCTAAAACACTAGATTTAGTTCTGGAGGAGCATCTGAAAGTTATTAGAAATCAGAAGGAGCAAGATCTCTTCCACCAGTTTATTTCCCTTTCTGTGAGTGGTGGTAAATATCAGGTGAGCCAAAGTAACTCTCTGGACTGAGACAACTTCTTGTTTGTTCTATCATTGCTGAATTGATAAGAGGCTGATACAAGGTGAACCGCTATGATTTCTTCGTGTCATGTTAACGAAAGCCCCTTTCTCCTCGGATTGCTACAGTTTTAGCTATTTGATATGAGCAACTCTGTGCATGGTTATTGCAATGGGATAAATTCTAGCATTTGTTTCTGTACATTCTTCCAGCTGACATTGTAGAGGTTGTTAGGTCTTCATAAGCAGTCTAGCTCATATTCAGCATTCGTAACAGATTACATCATTTCATTTACATCAATGGTTTACATACTGTGTCCCATGAAGCCTTGGGTTTCCTTGGAAACTTGAACCCATGATAAATTTCCAAGGAATCCCGCTTAATTAATCAGCAAGAAGATCAGTAATGGTGGAGAAACTGCCAAAGATAGTAGGCACACCAATATGCGCCACTGCAATATGCAGAGAGAGAATGGAGTGCTGGGTGCGTTCCAAGGCACATTTTCAGTTTAAATAGAAGAACAGTGAGGTGCCTGCATGAACACTCTAGAACACGGTCAAGAATCATGTACCATATACAGGAGTTCTTTGGCTATAATCAACATGTAATGGTAGGCAGTTTGAAAATACTCTTTAATGTTTGTGTTTTTGCCATTGTTTTCAGGTTGATTGCCATCATTAACAGTCTGTTTTTAGTTAAGTTTGTGGACCTTCTCATTTGAATGAGAACTGAAAAACACAGTATGTTCTTGGCATATTGTTTTGCAATTGGCATATTTCCCATTGCACTACTAGAATTTTCAATTAAAAAATTGAGTTAGAGTCCACCAACCTTCCACTCATGTAAGCAAAGTAGTCCCCACCTTC
>NW_015220551.1:0-1097 GCF_001447785.1 Gekko japonicus | reverse complement strand
TGGAAAAGCTAGTTAGATCCAACCCCGCGAGTCCTCTGATTTGGCCCTAAGTGCCTAGGATGGAAAGGACTGGTCTCTGTGGACCCAGTGTGATGTCACAAGCATGATGTCACTCCAGGCTTGGATGAACATTCCATCAGCAAAGCAGATGAAAAGGCCGTCAGTACAGTTAGCCTTCTAGTGATTTGATTAGATATGTGTCCCACATATAATTACATGTTAGTTGAAGACAGTATAAATCATGTTCTATTTTACCTAGATTACTCAAAGCATTTGGAAGCCCTCCCGATCATTAGCATAAACAAGGCTACATACTGCATTATGATAGGAAGAAATAGCACAGTAATAATAATAAAAAATCCTTCCCCAAAGTGATTGACTCTGGACACTTTATCTCCAAATGCACACTGTGCAGCTGGAAAAATTATAGGGAAGTTGAAATTAAAATGAGATTAAAAGACACTTCATTGGCAGCAAAGGGAGGGGGAGCTTGTGATGCAAAAGGTTTAGCATTATGGAAGAAGTCAGTAGACAGAGAAAAATCCTCGGTCTTTCACTTGCCTCAGATTAACCAATGGGAAATTTAAAATAAGCCAAGGGAATGTGGTACCGCCCACCACCCTGAAAGAAGAGCTTTGATACGAGCGAGACAACAACTCCTTGAAACATGGGAGTCGCATCCCTCAACTCGCATCCACCCTAAGAACATTTAGTGAAAACAGATGTTTGAAGGGACATTGTCATGACAGGCATTCTCCACCCCATTAGTATGGCTACCACTGGGAACAGGAATGCAGAAAGGATGGTCATGGCAGCATCAGGTCATGTGACTGTTCTAACTAAACAATCCCAAGAAGCACAGGGCTGGGTCCAAAGGTGTGGCTTCAAAAGTGACAGCAGCTACACTGGGGGAATGGCACACATGTTGATTGGGGAGGGGTACAATTTTTGCTGACCTCCCCCCATAACAAATGTATCTCTCTGGAACTGTGTGTTCTGACCCCCACTGATGAGCTTAGTGACTTGGACTTGGAGAGCTGGGCATGGCCAAGGCACCTGCTGACAATGGTCCAGCTAGAGTAAACAATGCAACACTG
>NW_015220550.1:0-1097 GCF_001447785.1 Gekko japonicus | reverse complement strand
AGCGTCTTAACTACTTGAGCCGCCGCAGCTCCTTTATAAAGAAAACCAATACCATAAAACATCAAAACAAGACCATAAAACAACACAAATTATCAGTATTAAAAGCAAGCCATGAGATACAAGTCATGGGCATAAAACCACAATTGAGCCATATAGCCATAAAAGAGATGACAGGTTAGAAGCTGAGTACAAAACAGCTTATGAAGTAAAGCCCCTTAGTTAAAATATCTGTATAAAAAGAAAAGTTTCAGTGTGGTGCCTCAAAGTCAATATGGCAGGGGCCAGGTGAGCTGCATGGGGGAAGGATGTTCGAAAGGTGAGGTGCCACTGCTGAAAACAGCCTGTCTCTACATGCAGCCCACCTCACCTCTATAGGCAGGGACAAAGATAGCATGGCTTGTGAAGCAGACATTAACAGCTGGGTAGTTTGGGAAGAGACAGTTCAAGTACCCTGGCCCAAAACAATCTGATGACAGGAGCTCCAAATGATGCCATGCATGATCATGGAGTCATCACAGATGTAACACATGGCATCATCTCAAACATGGTGCGGACGGTTCTCACAGTCACTAATCAAACGTTAAAAAAATCAAGTGATGTGTGTAGTTACATGAAGCCTGCTGATCACCATTATACTCTTGAACAGAGTTACCCCTTTCTCAGTCAGTTGACTTCAATGGGCTTAAAAGAGTTGAACTCTGCTTAGGATTGTACTGTATGGAACCAAGTTTTGATATATGAAGCTGTTATTCTGGAAATTAATTTTTGCAGACTTCGATGTGCACATTGGGCTGGATCCAGTGAAAAACCTCACAGAATGCGGCTACTTATTGCCCTCTGAGGCTTGCCATTGGTGAGCTGGAGCCGATTTGTCCCCATGGAAGGAGGGGGAAGCAGGACACAAGTGAAGACGTAGTGTGTCATGACACTGGGCAGGGGTAGGGCCAAGACTTTTTAGACCTGGCACCACCCAATGCCTGATCAGACCACATGCTGCACTCGGAAATGCCAGGGCACCAGGCATTATGGTCCATTGGAGGAGGCCAGGGCCCAGCACATGCTAGGGTGGCCTAGCCGATTCGGCAGTGCACAGTCAG
>NW_015220549.1:0-1097 GCF_001447785.1 Gekko japonicus | reverse complement strand
GATAAGCTGCAATTCTGGGGGATCCGCAGCTTCCACCGGGAGGCTGACATCCCTACTCCAGCAGGTATTTGATGCCATTGCAAGTGAGGCCAGAAGAAGTACACTGAATGGGGAGAGCTGTAGACGTTGCAGAGATAACAAGGGGCAGCATAATAAAGTGCAAACCAGGGATGTCACTGACCATGAGAGATGAGGTACAGCTGGATATATTTATGGTGCACATAATACATGGTACACATCCACAGAGGCATTTTCCACACCGTTCTGAATATGCCATTTGGAAATAAAACCAGAAAAGCACCGCAGTGTACACTTTAGAGCAGTTATTTTAACATATTTCTGCAACCTTATTAAAAATGATTTCTTAAACCATTCTGATTGTTATCCATGGGTGCCTTCTGCAGAGAGCTGATAAGTAGAAGAGATGGCCTAATAGCCTGCTAATGAGCTCTTTCCCCCAGTGGAACTTTTAAGTCTGGATCAGGAGGGTCACTGCCAGCCAAGTATTGAATTATTAAAGCTGGTAATTAATCCAGCCCAAATGCACCTGTTTATAATGCTATAGCACCTGGGAATTGCCAACCAGGTTTTTGTGGATCGTATATTTATGCGCAGTTATCACAGCGAGGTTTTTAAAATATATAGATTTTTAAAAAACCCTTTCCTTCAGGAAAGAGCAGACATGTGCGTGTGCTCAAGCAACGGAGATTGCTACAATGAGACTTCTTAAGTAACTGTGAAATGTGGTCTTTATTTTATTCAGAATGCAAAAAAGTTGGATGGTTGCCGTCAAGATCTTTGCCTGTTGCAAGGAATCAGACTGCTAGGCAAAATCCAGGGTGCAAGGGACAGGAGCTGGGTCAAATATAGTGTGGTGCTGTCACATTTGAAAACTGATCTGATGGCTATTTCAAAAACCACCATACTGTCAGTGAATCCATTGAGGAGACAAGCTTCATATAATGGATGTTATTTCTTCCCATACCATCTACATTCTTGAAATATTCTAAGCTTTCTCCATGAAACTATCTATATTCTTGTTCATGTTTATCTTCTCACACAAAGTAATTTTCTCTTGCAAGCAGAACATATATGTG
>NW_015220548.1:0-1097 GCF_001447785.1 Gekko japonicus | reverse complement strand
AAAAAAAATAAAATAAAACACAGTTTCATAAGAGCATGAAATTAGGTTATTTTTAGACCAAGATTCTACATCAGAGCATTTTTAAAATATCATTTTCTTGGCAGCCACCCTTTGTTGAGCCTTCTAGATTAAAGAAAAATAGCAAGCCAACATCTCACCATTTATGTCATTAAGGAAGAACCATGTTCTTGTTATGAAAAAAGCTTTGAAATACAAATTTGTAACAAAAAATAGATGCAGGCCTCACAATTAGCAGCACAGGTTTTGGGGGGTTTTAGACACCTTACAGTTTTCCTTCTTTCCCCCCAAAATGCCAAAATCTATTTCAGAGAACCATCATAATTGTCCTTACCTCCTCTTTTCCCTTCTTATTAGTCCTTCTGGTAGTAAGGCATAAGAACACCATCACTAGGTGACCTTGGAAGGAACTTATTTGCACCCTGGTCAAGAGGAATCACGAATATGAAGAAAAAGGTCAGATCAGGCAAACAAGCCACTTGGGGATGTCAGGGGATCCATGATCAGATCTCCTCAGTATCTTTTAAAGTTACATTTCCTCTGAAGGATTTGTTCCTTCTTCTCCTGCATGGTTTTGCCTATCAAAACTGCCTCACACTATTCAGTCTCTGAACATCAAGGATCCATTTATTAATCTATCCATTTATGGTCCTATCATCTATGACTGTCTAATCTCCTTATGGCTTCCTTTTGTAGAGACAGGAGGTTCAGCCAGTCCAGGGGGACCTCAGACTCAGCAGGCCAGATCTGGTCAGGTGATACTCCTACACAAGTGCCCAAAATCAGGCTTGCTATTTTGAGAAAGTAAGGAACTGAGTTTTTGTTCACAGAGTTGTAGATTTTAAACCCATGAACAACTGAAGTAGGGATTGGCAAATGTTCCTGCACTTAAAGGAGTGCTACTGAGGAATAACAATCAGGAGAAGGAAAGGACAAGCCAGGGACAGCAAAAGAAATGACAGGGAAAGGATGGGGGAAACAGGGCAAGCAATACCGGGAAAACGAGAAGGGAAGTTAAAGCAGCCAGCAGCTGCTGGAAGATGGGTGTGTGGGAGGGAACTGAGATAGTGGGATGGGGA
>NW_015220547.1:0-1097 GCF_001447785.1 Gekko japonicus | reverse complement strand
TAACCACTACACCAAACTGGCTCACTTACTGGACCCCTTACTGCTTCCTACTGATACCGACAAGCTTGCAAAGATCCAAGCCTAGCAATCCCAAACTGAGACTGGGGTGGTGTGGGCAGAGGAGAGCGGCAGATCACTGTGGACCAGCTGGTTTGAGATTTGGGCACCACGGGTGTTTTCAAGGTGCAAAGAGTAGACTGTCTACAAAGCAGCCCCACAGATTACCAAAAAATGCTAGCCCCCTTCCCACAGAAACGCACAAGTGGTCAGGAGATAGGCTTTTACCACCCAGCCACCTTGCGTCAGTGCCAGGCCAGAAAGGGATCTGCGCCCCAAGGAGGGCCTTCTTGCTGAGCCGGCAGCCCAGGGGAAGACTCATTTTGGGATGTCACAACCACCCTCTGCCTCGAGTGACGCAACGGGGCCGTGGTTACGACAGGCCCTGGCACCAGCGTGCAATAGGAGGGAGGAGGGACAACTCGCGGGGCACGCAGACAGGTCTGCCCAGCTGCTGGAGGGAATCACTGGAGAGAGGCTCTTGGGGAAGGTTTAAATATAGGGTGGGGCTGGGCAAAAACACACGAATAAAAGCCAGCCGCACTCTCATGGGCCAGCCCTCCCCTTTTTGCAGAGGCAGCATTGAGGTGGCGGCTGCAGCGACACACGCAGCAGTGGGATCTTTGCTAGTTCCTAGATATCTGAGTAAAACCTGACAGACTGGCCTCACCGCCATGAAGGCCTGAAGCAGGATCCGGCCACCTGTTTGGCCCCCATACACACAACAGCTGTGACGCAGCCTCCTCATCCGGGTGGGCCTAGGGCTCCCGCCACCTCAAAGAGGGTGCCAAATGCAATAATGCTCATGTGCAGCCATCTGAGGAGCAGCGTTTTGCTCGAAGCCTAGGGGGAGCCCATTTTGCCCCATAGCCTGCAGGGGGTGCCCAATGTGGGATAGTGCTATGTTTTCCAACCTACCCCCACTGCCTGCTTAGCCTTTAGTCCCACCTTCAGAGTAGCTACCTGGCTGGCACCCAGATGGCTAGTTTCCCCCATTTTCTGAGGACTCAGCAAAAGCTTAGAAGACATTATCAGGAAAT
>NW_015220546.1:0-1097 GCF_001447785.1 Gekko japonicus | reverse complement strand
TGCTTACACCCTTAGTGGGATTTTACAGCTCAATCCACAATCCAATTATGTGGAAGTAATTGGTTTTAAAATTATTCCAGACCCACCAGCAGTTGCTGAATAATAACAAAAAAAAAAACAATCGAACCTTGAATTATCTGCCCGCCGCTGACTGCCAAGTGAGATTCTTTGAGAAATATGGGCGAACGGGAAATAATTAGGGATTTGTAAACAAGAGCGAGATTTGACCATTAATCCTAATTGCAGACTGCCAAAATTGCCACCGGGCCTCCATTACGGACGGGCACTGATCAAAGCCTGCTGTTATATAAGCCATCAGTTTAATAATTAAACAGCTGACTAATTATTGATCACCCAAGATTGCAAAATGGAAACGCGTGTCAAGTGGATGAGGCACGTGGGCGTCTGGCTAATGACATCAAAGGTGCAGCCTGCAACCAAAAAGTATCCACTGGCCACGATTCCCCTTTGTGACCAGAACCTTTTTTTCATTCCCAGGAAAAACATGAATGAAAGTTCAAGCTTCATGCAGACAGAAAACCCTCCCGTCAT
Organism: Gekko japonicus; assembly: GCF_001447785.1. Lineage (NCBI taxonomy): Eukaryota > Metazoa > Chordata > Lepidosauria > Squamata > Gekkonidae > Gekko > Gekko japonicus. The sequence goes on along the minus strand of NW_015220546.1, from coordinate 545 downwards.
CTACAGCGGAGACTACAAGACTCCAGGCAACCTGGAGAAATCAGAGGTACTGATGAAAGGAGTGATAGGCGAAGCAGAAAGTCAGTAGGCTGGAAACGAGAAAGAGAGGCAGTGGCATGGCGTATTGGTTAGAGCATCAGTCTAGGATCGGGGAAAGCCAGGTTCAGACCCTCACTCTGCTGCGGAGACTTGCTGGATGACCATGAGACACTTACTTGCTCTCTTGGCCTAACCTATCTCACTGGAGTGTTGTGAGGTTCAAAATGAGAAGGCCTTGAGCCCCCATTGGGGAGAAAAGCACGGTAGAAATATCAAGATAAATGAAATAAACAGTATTTACTCCCTGTGAGCCATAAAGACCCAATCCTTGCTTATGGAGCCCACACATTGGCCAAAGGACTAGTCCAAAAGACCTGCCCCCCCAGCGCTTTTAGTCAAGTCTTGAGACTAGGGCATCAAACTTAAACCTGAGTTTTGGAGAGGAGTCAAACCTATTTTTGAGTTGCCCAGAATTCCTATGTGCTCACACGCGTGGCTTTTACAGA
>NW_015220545.1:0-1097 GCF_001447785.1 Gekko japonicus | reverse complement strand
AAATGGCTACCAAAAAACTAGGCTTCTAACACTTGAAAACATGTGGAATTTTCTGTGGACAGGGCATAGGTACTACAACAAAATGGCTCCCATCTAGCGCTGGGGCCAATCACAAAACGCTGGGCGACTCATCCTCCTCTCATGGAGGTAGCCGTTCCTGAATAGGTGATCCCTGCTGACACAAAGCTTCCTAAGCCTCTTCAGAAGCAAGTCTAGCTTTCAGTTAGGTGAAGGGAATGCTTTGGGGAAGAAACAAATGGCTTCTAGAAAACTCACAAGTGGGCACATGCTAGAAAATCAGTGTTCTAAGGATGCACTCAGTTTTAGGCTGACTACTTAATGTGCACTTCACAACTGGCTTATCAGAGCAGGGGTACCCAACATGGTGCCCACGGGGCATCACAGTGGCTGCTGGAGATCTGATTGGCTGGGCAAATTTTCATACAGGCGCTTCAGCAGCAGCCGCTGCAACTGCATGACTGAAGGCAAGCAAAGGTACACAAGAAAATATGTTAAAACAACGTGTTCCTTTTAAAAAAGCATCCTCTTAAGCATAGCTTCTGCCTGAAATGTTGAAGTGACCATTAGGAGTTCTGAATAACATCCCTCCCTGACATTTTGTGGCTGTCAACTGCTATCAGTCCTGCGACAGCTGTTTTGTGGTCGGCTCCACCTCCCTGTGTCAGTTCCAAAGGTGCCTGCAGTCTTAAAAAGATTGGGAACGCTATTAAGAGAACCATCAAAAAACACAGCATTATTGAATATTTATTAAGGGGATTTCTATTCCACTCTCCAGAGACCTTTAAAGATTCTCACAAAGGTGCCCTAGGTTTGTTTTTAGGTCTTTTATCCAACCCAAGAAGTTTAGCTGGCCAAAGTGCCTCTGACACAACTCTCTGACACAGCAAACAAGACTATCATTCAATGCCCGAAGAAAAGACCTCTAGTATTTTCTCATTATCTCATGGTAACATACCAAAATAGATTGGGGGTGGGGGGGTGGAGAGAACCCAACCACCTGCATCACTACTGATTAAGAACCTTGCTTTCACTAGTCAAATATTTCAGTAGTAAATTAATTTATCAACACTTACAGC
>NW_015220544.1:0-1097 GCF_001447785.1 Gekko japonicus | reverse complement strand
GAAGAGGACATTCAGTTTGATTGGACATCTTGAATGGTCAAACATTTGCAAGACATGGAGGAAACTGAAAATTTTTCATTTAGCATCTGTAGAAGGAAAGGGAAAATGAGATTTAAAAAACCAATCAACCAATAGAATATGTGTTTCACTTTCCTTCAAATTTTACCTGATAGCCATTTGCAGTCCATAGAATGACAATGGATGTCACCTGCTATGTTTGAATGCCCCCAACTGAAACTTTTAAATCTTTAAACTTCTTGTATTTATGTAGCATATATCCTTTCACAGGTCCTCATTCCTTTATACCGCTGTGTGTTTGTGGTATTTACAAAACTCCTTTTTTCTCATCCAGAGCATATATTTTCAATGCAAAACCTCAGCTGTATAAAGACCACCTGCATCTTGCCACCCACATTTTCCAAAAGTATTTCTGAAGGATTTTTGTTTGCTTTTTGTAAGACTACAAGCATACCAGTATATATAAGATGCCCAAACTGGAATGATGGTGATGAAAGCAACCTTCTGAGCTGTTCAAATTCAAGAAGAGGTTTTTCCTTCTAAATAGTGAAAAAGTCAAAACTTCAAAAAATATTTGGTCATTTCCTATTCAACACTTGCACAGATGACTGAATTTCGTGGACTTTGCACAAAGGCCAGAGGCACTCTTCATTCAACTATTAAACATCCCCATTGCACTAAAGAGACACCCATATTGGAAAGGGAGGCTGGATCAATTCAGATAGTTGACTTCATGACTTTTGATATGCTCTTGAGAAGTCCTCCTAGACTGAAATGTAAGAGATTTTTATAGCTGTTGTTAGTCTTGAGAGTTGCATAGTCTTTTTCTGATTCCAGTGGCCTGAATGCATCCCCCACCCCAAAACACTCTCATGTAACTCTCAAAACTTGCCTGGGTTTTTTCAGTGCCTGGATTGACATCTGGCCTAGATATCAAAAAGGCAGATGAGTAAAATACCAACCACGTTACAATCCAGGTTGTGTTGTCCTTTTAAGACAGTATTTTTAAAAAATGTTATTCATTCATTCGTGTAACCATTCTGATGGAAAATTATTCAAAGCAACTTACACTAAACACT
>NW_015220543.1:0-1097 GCF_001447785.1 Gekko japonicus | reverse complement strand
GGGGACATTTGCATATTAATGAATTCAGATATGAGCTGATTTAGCGCACATCATGAGAGACCTTTTTGTAAGCTTGAGAAAGCACTGCATAGTCCCCATCAATTTCCTTAGAATCTTATCTCAAGATTTAAGCATGATGGATTCAGCTATTTTGGTTGCAGTTAAACTTTATCACAAATCTACAGCCTCAGTGGTAGACAGATATATAGCTTATCACTGCTAAAGAAAAAAAAAGATTTTTAAAAAGAGAATGCGAACATAGGATTGTACCAAAGTTAAACCATATCATTTGCAGAATATGTTTTTAACTATATTTAAAGATGTATTTTCTAATTATGCACTTATATAAACTTTATACAGATATTTTGAGGGAAACTTACCTGTCCTATTTTGATGCTTCTAAAATTCATTAGCTTTTGTTTACGCTTTCAGAGACCTAATATACTAATATGAACTTACTCAAAATTAATTCTCAAGGAACACTCAAATAATTCTAGGAAAGCTGTGCTAGCCCAGGTCAAGGTGTCCCAAGCGATGGGCTGAAATTGTATGTGTATACACAACATTCACACACACACACAATGTAATACATCACACTGAAATGCCATTTTGACCGTGCGGCCACTGGATGGGCCAGAAGGCCAGTGACGTCGGTTAGTCATTGTTGTCACATAATCTGCAATGCCCGCTAAAAATTGCTGCTCCCATATTCCTAGTGTCATGCTACAATCCAGATAAGATTCACCAAGGCTGCCACAGCTTTTCTAAAATATACATGAAATATATTGGGGGGGGGGGAGATCTGTTTCTCAGGATTAAAATACCTGTGTTTACTGCTAATGATCAGAGAAGCTCACTTTAATATATGAATGCCCGATAACAAATATATTCCCACCAGTGGTTAACAGGAACCATATTAGTGTTGTACTTACTGGCTGGTGGAAAGTGTGGAATGGAGGGAGAGGACCGGAGATCAAAACTCAGGCAAGTCCCAAACAGTGTCAAAAATCCAATCTCAGCTTCCACTGCAAGGGGTTAGGTAACCACTGCCAAAAGCATCGAGAACCAAAATCCCTCATGCCAGCCTTCTTCAGAGG
>NW_015220542.1:0-1098 GCF_001447785.1 Gekko japonicus | reverse complement strand
TCGCTAGGGCCTGATCAGGACATACCCCGTGGAGCCAAGCTGAAGTCATGATGCCCTCTAACCACTCTGAGTTGGCTATCATAAAGTCAATACAGAGAGAGGGCAAAGTTTCCCGGATCAGCACTGCCCTCCTTCAGAGCGGGCGGACAGTTCTCACAGCCCCCCTCACTGAAGGGAAAGGGGAGGTGCTTTTGACAGCTGATGAAGCCCTCAGGAAAAGCACACACAAACACACCTCTCTTTGGCTCAGTTCTGGAAGACGCTTTGACCTGTCCTCATCCCTAGAACGTGTGGGTCAGGAAGTGCCCCCCCCCATCTTTGTTGTTTCAAGGCAGGTTCTCACTTATTTAGCAAAACACAAGTCAAGGGAGCAGGGTAAATTAAATTTCCCTTGGTAAACAGGAGGGAGGGTCCGCGCTGGAGCAACTGCCCCTGAGGAAGGCGCCGGCAGGGAGACTTCAAGACACAAAGGAGCACTGTCGCTGGGGAGTAATCGGGAAATGGTGTTAAGGGGCAAGCGTTTTATATTTACTTATCTGTGCCAGTTGGCGATATTTCAAAGAGCAACGCTCGCTATCCGGACTTGTCTCCTTTGTGTGCCAGAGTTGCCAACTGATCGAGAAAACGGGCCAGACTCGCTCCTCTGCCCATAGCAGCAGCTGGATGCGCAGAAATCAGCCAAGTGGCATTTCTAGCAATGCAGAACGGTTATCTGCCGCTGGGCAGGCCAGTGACCGCAGCTCAGCCTGCTGCATAAGGCACAGGAGCAGGAGAGACTGAATGAAGAAGCTGGCAACTTAAGCTGCAGAGCACTCCCATTTTCACAGATTTAGAAGGCTGGGAGACAGCCATGCTATGCTGAGAAAAGTTTCTATGTGCCAGCATGCTCTGAAAAGGCGCAGGAGCCCAATGGCTCATCGAACATGGCAACCCTGTTACTGGGGTATGTTAAGACGCATTGCTTGGAAAACTGCCCTTCAGCTTCTTTGAAAGGGTAAAGAGTAAACACAACAATTCCTTTAAAAAGACATGTGAATAGCAGGTACAATTCCCCCCCCCCCCTCATACCCACCCTCCCTCTAAGCTGTGGAGTCTTGT
>NW_015220541.1:0-1097 GCF_001447785.1 Gekko japonicus | reverse complement strand
GTCTTAACCACTTGAGCCACCTGAATACTATTGCCAAGGTTCAACGGTTGCTGCCATATGGTGACTCCATTGTAATGTGATAGGAAAGATAGCCAGGCCTTAAGGTCCTCCTTCAACCCCCTAGTTAACCTTTTATGGCAATGAGGAACAAAGGCCCCAGTAGTGGCCTGCACCACATGTGTGTAGAAGGCTCTGCCTGGAGAAACTGCCTGAAAAGCAAATTTAAGATGACCCACAAGTGATTGCAGCTCCCTCAAAGTGCATTTAGGGCAAGCCAGGGCCAGAAAAATAAGGGCCTGAAGTACCAAAAGCTTATCCTCAGGGAGGCGAGATGTCCCGGCCACTGAGTCCAATTTAATGCCCAAATAGGTCAGCTGAGTGGCCAGCGCCTCCATTTTGTTGTGGACCAGAAGAACCCCCAGCTCTGCAGTCAGGGACTGAAGTGGCATGAAATGCCCAGCACATGCTCCACTGTAAGCAGGGCCTACAAAAAAGAAATTATCTAGATAACGTGTGATGTAGAGGCTGCTGACTCTGGCTTTCATAACCCATTCTAAGAAGCTGCTGAATTCTTCAAAGGTGGCATACACCACCAAGCATACCTTGGGCATGGCCTTGTCACATACCAAGACCTTTGAAACGTAAAACCCAGAAGACAAAAATCCTGGGGGTGCACTCCCCAGGAGCCTTCTTGGGAACCACCTCCAGGGGGGAGACCTGTAAGTGGGGAGCGGAGGAACATCAAATGGGCCTTGGGGGTAGCGAGCAAGGAGGGGATGAAGGGCCTCAAGATTAATAGGGGTGATGGCCGGTCACCAAACCTGGGTAAGATGTTCATTTTCCGGATGAAGCATTCCCCCTGCTGGACCCTCTCTCCTTGTGAGTGGCACCATTGGAGGAGGGCCTGCCACCTCAGAAGGGCTGCTGGGCAGCAGTCAGATGAGAACAAGTCACCCTGGGGTACTGGCCCATACAAAGCTCACAACCGTGTTCAAATTTAAAGCGAGCCCATTGACACTGCCCCTGATTAAATTCCCAGCATACCCTGCAGGACAGGTCACATTGGGAGCCCCATTTGGATGACTTGGATGGGTCAA
>NW_015220540.1:0-1097 GCF_001447785.1 Gekko japonicus | reverse complement strand
CAAAAGGAAAAGGTAAGAATGTTGAAGTTCTTGTTCCACATTTTCTGATACAAATATACTTCTTCCTGGGATGCTCAAAACCCTCCTGTGTTTTTTGCAGGTAGCTGTCATAAAAAACCCCCCAACTTTTGCCTTTCTGCTAGAGTGCCTCAGGGGGGGGGAGAGAGGTACAAATACCTTTTCTAAGGTGGTGTGATAAGGCAGCTGTATCCCATTGGTTTTCCCCATTCCAGAAGTTTTCTGAAATGCGCATTGTATGCATGTTGTCATTTAGACCAAATACAGCCCAGAGGCTTCTAGCAGAGATATATGGGCACCTGAGGTTATTCATCAGTGTGTCAAACAGCAGCTATGATATCTGATCTGCCAATCCCCAAGTTGAAGGCCTCTCCTGCAAACATATTAGAGAGATAAGAATAGAGGTATCAGAAATCTGCATGCAGAAGTAGCAGCATCCAGTCCTAGCAATAAAGTAGCTTTTTTGGGAAATGTCTTTTTTTTTGTTTTTTTGTTCCTGGTTTGTGGTATAATTGCTGTGGAAGTGATGTATAATGATTTTATTTGCTAAGATTTTATTTTTCTGTTCTCAGCTTTAAGATTGTTGCCGAGATTTTATTTTAAATTGGTCTTAATTCTAATTAAAAGCTATATTGTACATTTATTTATCTGTATTTAAGTGAGAAATATTACTCATCATGTGGAATGGATGAGGAAGATGTGTGTTTAGTTGACCTTTATAATAAGAGCTGCAGTTCTAATAGGGGCATTCTGGCTTCTAGCTGAAGGACTGCCTTAACATTATTGGAATGTTTTAGTAAGTTCAATACTATGTGCTTTTTTTACTTGTTTTTATGCTGTGGTTATTTGATTTTATTGTACCATTTTATTTTGTGAGCTGCCTCAAGCAGGTTTCTGGGAAAGCAGCATATGAATTTTGTGCCTGTTCTGACTTCTGGTTTGTGTCACACCATTGTCAGAGGGCTCCCAGGTGACTCCTGGGGAACCCCCAAAGCTCCTGGCCCCAGCGGGAGAATTGGAGCCGTCTGGTCTCCCAAAGAGCCATCCCGTAGGGAGGCTCTTGCAGGGAGCTTGATTTG
>NW_015220539.1:0-1097 GCF_001447785.1 Gekko japonicus | reverse complement strand
CAAGAAATGGGAACCTGGCCGCCCCAAGAAAACATCAGCCCATCTGAAAATGATCCAGGATGCAGCGAGGGGTTGAAGAGTCCAGAGTACGGCAGCAGCCCTTCCCCAAAGGAAGAGGAATCGGAAGACTGTTCCTCGAGGAAAAGACATTTCAGCCAAGAGCAGGCACCTGGGATGGTGGATTCAGAACACGGTTCTTCCCGTCGGAAGAGGCTCCGTCTGCCGGGTCCTTCTGGGTCTGACTTGCCCTCGTCCATCGGAATGCCCTCGTCCGCTCCTCTGGATCTAGAGAGGCACCGGGATCAGTTCAGCAGAACTATCGGGAGGTTCCTCCAGCAGTACAGCAGCCAGGCAACTCTGCCCTCGGAGGAGACGGAAGAGAAGAATGGAGACAGTATTGCCCAGATCGTGAGAAGTTACTTTAGCAGCACGTTTGGCCCTGAGGAACCAGAGGCTGAAGACCTGGAGGCGGAAACGTCTGCGTTGCCTCTTGAAGCAAGAGTGTCTGGCGATGTGGACTGTACACCTGCAGCTGGGCCTGGGGCAGAGAGCAGGGCTGCCGTTGAGGAGACAGAATCACCTCTGACATTAAACGCTGAGCCGCAAGTGCCTCCAGTTCCGTCCCAGGACCCCTCCTTCCAGAGCAAGGGCTCCTCCCCAAGCTCGCCCTCCTGTTCTTCCAGCTCCCGCTCTCCACCGCCAGGCCAAGCGCTGGCGCCCCACGCTCCAGAGAGTGCCTGGGACGCTTATTTCTCCGAGGAGGAGGAGTTCCAGTCCAGCATTAGTTCGCTGTTGGAGCATTCTCTCTTGAACTCTCCTGATGCGTCTCCAGAGGCACGGTGTGGCCAGGAGCCCTGCGGAAAGAGCGCAGACTTGGCTTTCGCTGCTATCTCCAATAGCTCAGCAGAGTCTGAACACTGTGGGCCTCCCCCAGAACAAGGACGCTGGAGCTCTACGGGAATGGGAGGCGGACAGCTCCACGGAATGCTTCCTGAGGCTGCAGCGGTGGGCCTGGCATCGGGGGGTGCCTGTCGCTCCCCAGAAACCGCTGGTGTGGGCTGGTGCGAGGAGGAGACAAGCGCACCATCCAGCATTTG
>NW_015220538.1:0-1103 GCF_001447785.1 Gekko japonicus | reverse complement strand
GGAGGATACACTGGCATCGTCGTCCTGCTGCTAGAAAAGAACGTCAACATCAACAGCTACGACTGGGTAACGATTCGAGCAGCCAGACAGCTACTGAGACAGTCTGGTGCAGTGGGAAATGCGGGGATGGCTAATCCTGGCCGGGGTGTGTGGGGGGGAGAGAGAGATGTGGGTCAGCTCAGGCTCACAGGCCTCTCGCCTAGAATTTCGGGCATGTTCTATGGATCCTTCCTCTCTCAGAACTATTGTGCTTCAGCTCTAGTTGGTTTCCAGATGACAAGCCCAGTTCCTATTGCATTGTCTTTTGGGTGTCCCACTCTGTTGATTGTACAGATTTATTCTGCTGAATTGCAGCTGACAACGAAGCTCAGTCCACCTGGACTGAATCGAGACCTAGGTTTCCTGTCTCATTACCCATGCTGATTTCTCCACCCTACTACCCTCTGCGTGTCACACCTACTCCAATCACACCTGCTATTATCATTGGCCCGCTAATGCCATTTGGAATCTGAAATCACTCCTCTTTCTGATATATAAGACAGATGGACTCACATTCTAGCTTTCATCTGATGAAGTGAGCAGCAACTCATGAAAGCTCCTACCCTGCCCCAGATTTTGTTAGTCTTTAAGGTGCTACTGGGCTCTTACACCACCCTGAGTCCCAGTGAGAAAGGTTGACTACTAATAACGTAAACTGATAAGGAATTCCTTGCAGGAAACACAAGATCGAAACCAGTATCTCTTGCCCATTCATCCTCCAGCCATTGATCCGTTTAAAATTTGCAAACCGCAATCGCTCAAGCTAGGGGGCGTGGTGTAGTGTGATGGACTCAGTGCCTCTGACCTTCTTTGTTTACTTCCACAGAACGGTGGGACCCCAATCCTGTATGCTGTGCGGGGCAATCACGTCAAGTGCGTCGAGACGTTGCTAGGTAAATCCTCCCAGGGGGGCAGCAGCCAGAGTGTAGTCTGTGACTGGCAGTGCTAAGATACCATGTGAAAAATTACAGGTACCTTACGTCATCCGAGGAGCTGTGGTGGCTCAAGTGGTTAAGACACTGAACTGCAATGTTCAGTTATCTACTTGCAATGTCTTGCTTTCG
>NW_015220537.1:0-1232 GCF_001447785.1 Gekko japonicus | reverse complement strand
AGTAACATGTAGTCTGGCACACCACTGAAGAAGAGGAAGAAGAGGGTTGGATTTATACCCCGCCCTTCACTACCCGAAGGAGTCTCAGAGCGGCTTACAATCTCCTTTCCCCTCCCCTCCCCACAACAGACACCCTGTGAGGTAGGTGGGGCTGAGAGAGCTCGTTCGAGGACTGCTCTTTAGAGAACAGCTCTGAGAGAACTTGTGACTGACCCAAGGTCACACCAGCAGCTGCAAGTGGAGGAGTGGGGAATCAAACCCGGTTCTCCCAGGTTAGAGTCCATGCTCCTCACCACTACACCAAACTGGTGGTGGTCAAACTGGCTCTGGTCACTCTGTGGTGCTCTTGACTCAACATACATAGTGCTTTCCATTTCCAGTTTACTGTCAGAACAACCCTGTAAAGTATGCTAGGCTGAAGGCTAAGTGACTGGCCCAAGGCTACCCAATAAACTCCACAACATTTGAACCTAGAACCCAGGGCTAATGCAGTATTGGAACCACTGTTCTATTCCAGTTCTTAGTGCGGTGCCTCTAGGAAGCCAGCGCTAAGAAGAAAGCAACTCTCCCTCATTAAGCCCTAAAATCTGGTATTCTCAGGCATAATGCCTCTAACCATGGAGGCTCCGTTCAGCTATCACAGTTAACAGCCATTGATCCACTTCTCCACTAATGTGCTGAATTATTTTTAAAGCCATCTAAATTGGTGGCGGCGTCATAACTCCGTAGCAGTGAATTCTACAGTCCGATCATGCATAGTCCCGAGTTTCTTAATGGGACCTCCAATTCTGCTTGCATGAGTGGTGGAGAAACTGGCTCCTCTTTTCTTACTTTAAATAAAAAATTTAAATGCATATATGCAGAAAACCAGGGCTGGTGATATTCGTGGGAGGGTTGTTCCAAAAATAGTGATGCCGAGAAGCGTTGCATGCATGCATCCAAATAGATCCTGTGCTGGGTTCGTTCATTTCAGCATGTCTGTTCCAGTCTGTATTTTGATTTATTTCCTGAAGTCCATCAGTAAACCGGTGGGCTTGCTTGAAGAAAATCAGACCACACAAGATAAGACTGGAAAGGCTGGTTATATTAATGCGATGGGGCGGGGGAAGCTGTGCACAGAAATGGAAATCAGGGATAATGTCGTTCGGCATAAACACAAACTGTTCTGGTTGGACAAAGGCGCCTGTTAGGCGCATGTCTGATGAGTCATTTTCGCCTCTCCCCTTCACTGC
>NW_015220536.1:0-1098 GCF_001447785.1 Gekko japonicus | reverse complement strand
CTGCTTTGGAGGGTGGACTCCATTGCATGGCACCCCGTTAAGGTCTCCCAACCCCCATTTTCCCCAGGCTCCACCCCCCATCGCCAGGGATTTTCCAACCCAGAGTAAACAACCCTGATATATGTGGGTCCTCCTGCAACTCTGCTGTGCAAAGACTATTGCTGCTTGGGTAAATGGCCACTGGATTTGGTATGTCTGTGTTTTGTAAACTACTCATCCCCCGTAGCAGTTAGTTAGATGATCACTACTAGTAGTAATTTTACAAGTAGTTCTGTGTATGAATGTAGTCAGTAATGGTAACAGAACAAAGCTGAAAAACTAACGGTGGGTAATAAATTAAAAAGAAAAGGAGAAAAAGTGCTAAGACCCATAGGTCACATAGAAATATACACTGCAGATAGTATTTACATCTGATCAGTAGGTTTGGTAAAACAAAAAAGCACCATCTGCCCCAACCACACTTGCCTTCCAGGAAATCAAAAATGAGAACAGATGTTATCTGGTACTGCTTATTCTCATTCTTCTTTTAAGTTATGTTCTTAGTACAGTAAGTATAGGCACAAAGAAAAAAGCATGAATCTGCTTTTCTTTATAATTCAGCGTAAAACATGTACCTGGCTCCATAGTTGGTTGGTGGCATTTATGGATTTTGAATTAAAAATATAATTTACCCTGTGCTGGAGGATTAGGTAGGCTACAGCACTCCTTTGTGTCAGACAAAATTTCCTATCTTTATTACATAAGGTCAAGTATTTCGGTGGGAATACCAGAGGCTGGACCTTGAATTTGGTCATAGGAGGCACGTGCTCTGTTACTGAGCTCATTAGCAAAAAGGACAGCACACATCATGTCTCAGATGGAGATGATGCAAAAAAATGGGACCTTTTGCCAAGTTTTCTCTCCCTCAGCCTATAGGATCACTTGTGCAGGCATCATGCTACACATTCATCACATCACAGAGAACCACAAAGTGTCAGAACAGGACTGGAAAGATGCCAGTTCACATTACCACATAGATCTATGCTACCGTGTTCAGTTTACTGAGAGTGTCGTTGTTTTTTGCTGTTACGTCACAGCCAGTTTGGTGTAGTGGTTAAG
>NW_015220535.1:0-1098 GCF_001447785.1 Gekko japonicus | reverse complement strand
TACAGCAGCCAAATAGGGCTACCCACCTGAATCTATCTCCTTGTCAGTACAAGAGCGCTCTTGTGAGGATGTGACAGAATAAAAGAAGAGAGGCCCTGTTTTAAAACACCCATTAAACTTACAGACGGTGCCATCTTAAACAGGAGAACACCATTCCAAGCCTGTTGAAGGCAATGAGTAGACAGTCCCTGCTTAGGAAGACAGGACACTTGATGACCTTGGCTGGTCACTCTCTGCATCTTAACCTATCCTAGAGTGTTACTCCGTAGAGAAAGGGTGGGATAAAAAAAGTGCTAGACAAGACGTGAGTTGAGTACCTTTGCACATTCTGATGGTGGACTGGGGGACATTTCTAGATAGATCCAGCTTCTGTTTCCTCCCCAATAAGGATTATATCTCTTTTCTGCTACTGTGGTTTTTAGATATTGCACCCATAAGAGAGCCTAGTACTCCTGCTGTTACACCACTGTAAAGCTCCGTCATTGCCGCGACCTTCTTAGCTGGGCCACAGGATCTCTCAGAGGAGCAAGGTCTACAGACCTCTGGCAAGAAGAGCTATTGCTGATGAAAGCACATTGACTAGTTCCCCTTACCTTGTCCTCTTAGAGAGCTTCCTCCAGAGGAATTGTTTCGTGGCACTCGCGGCTCCTCGGATGTGTCACAGACCACAGGGATGAGGATTTGGTCCTCCTCACAGAAGAGTTCCGGGGGGGCTCCTGGTGTTTCTTGCGGAGTCTTCCCTTTCCTTCCTCTCCCTTTGTTTCTGGTTCCTTTCCCCCCTGACAGCTGAGTTTTCTTGGCAATTCCTCCAGCATTTGCAGCTGCCCCGAAGCAGGCAGGGCAGATATTCTGCCCACACTCCTGTGGCCAGTGGATCATTGAAATACCCCAGGTAGGTGGGGCAACTGGCTCCATCATACAGTTCCTGACAAGTCTTCACCTGCTGCCACAGCTACCTCAATGTTGAAGACATGGTTAAGTTTCGTTTTGTTTTGAAGCAGCGGCAGCAAGGTGTGTCCTTTCCTGGAAACTCCGCTCTGCTGAGGGGGCTGAAGTTGGTTTCTTATTTGCACTTCCTTATTCATTCCTGATTCGTTA
>NW_015220534.1:0-1098 GCF_001447785.1 Gekko japonicus | reverse complement strand
ATGGTGTAATGGTTAGAATGCTGGACTAGGGCTGAGATGACTTAGGTTCAAATCCCCCCTCCCCACTTTGCCAAGCAACTTCTTAAGTGACCTTGAGCCAGTCATTCTTTCTCTGCCTAAGCAGTTGTGAGGAAGAAGACAGGAAGGGAGAACCATGTATGCAAATCTGTGCTCTTTGAAGGAATGGTGGGATTAAAAATACGCCAAAGAAAAGAAAAGAAGAAGCAGGCCAACAACGAGGCCATATCCACATGCTAGTTTCATGCAGCATTAGAGCTTCTTGGCTTCTACCCATCCTACTTTGATAACCTTTGGATTTCAGAACAGTTTTGCAGGACACATCTCTTCAGACAAATGTCACCCAGGAGACTGACATCCTACTGAACAGAGCCATGTCATTCTCATGCTACTTCAATGTACAGATATTGCATGGGAAGAAGCCACAGATAAATAATTCCCACACCATCCTGACAACATACCAAGTCAGGCCTAACATACAAGTGGTTTTCTTAGTCATTTTCTACCTTTTAAAGGCTAACACTATTCGCCCAACTCCACAACAAAGGAAAAAGAACTTGCTGGTTTCAAACCAAAAAACCTAGAATTAAACCTTGTCTCACTGAAAGAACCACTTCTAATAGACTACATTCGTAAAAATGTACATGGCAACAGAAGAATATTTCTCGCAAAATCCATACCATACTTACTCCAATAATATTTGGGTGGCTAAGCTCCTGCAGCAGTTTGATTTCTCTAAGAGCAGTTCTGTTTATACCTGGATTGAAAGAACACACAAAAAGTAGTAATAAGTAAGTTAAACCTTCTCTCAAAAGACTACAAGTAGTAGTGCTATCTTAGTCTCAAAGTCAGCCTGAACGAGGAGTAGTTTAGCCCATGTATGCATGATGCCAGATTGATATCTTTGAGGCTGTGGGTTCAACTCCTCAAGTCTTCTGACCCTGACTGAAGTGAACAAGTCTCTGAACCCTCAGAGTGCTCTTCAGGGGAAGAATCATAGCTCCACCAAAATATCCCCCTGGGATTTCCAGTTAATAAACTAACAGGGCTGGGAAAGACCCCTGCTTGAGATCCTGGAGA
>NW_015220533.1:0-1098 GCF_001447785.1 Gekko japonicus | reverse complement strand
CTTCTTTTTCCCGCCACCGGAAGTCCCCGGGTAAAGCTCACTCTTGCCACACCCCAGTTCCATTTTACTTAGGGAAGGAATCAGGATCTATAACATCAAATCCAGCTGAAACTTAAAATTCGATACAAATAAAACAATATTTTTACCCTAACACCTTAATTTTAAGAATGTTTGTTTCTAAATTCTACTGAGATAAAGGGACCTACTCCTTAATGAGCATGCTTAATAGATGGTAGCCTGTTTTTCCTAACAAGTGGCTGTTGCATATGTCTCCAAACAGTGCTTTTAGAAGTTTTTATATGAAGGTCATCAGGAGAGTCAACCTTATTTTACCACAAATCACAGAGAGCCCCTGTTGCCATGATCCCTGAGTCCAACACATTATTATAAGAATTTTAATGAAAAAACTAGAAATTATTCATTTTAAGCCTGCATAAGCCTGCCATGGAAAGCATTTCTAACATGCAGATTTGCTTGGTGATGCTTGATATGGATTTCCCACTTGTTCCAAAGTAATTATGCTGTGATACCTGCAATGTAATCAATAGCTAGTGGTCTGAATAACAGGAATGATGACAGTGATTTGCCATTGCTGCATTTGACAGGATTGCAGTCTATTTTCAAACCTTTTAAAAACATTGTTGCTGAGATAGCAGCAGTGGTAATAGTTATATGGGCAGAATAACAAGCGGTAGAAGGTTAACCCATCTCTGTGAACCAATAAAGTATTCTGATGAGCTGATAAATCGAATGGGTAACAGAGTTTTCTGGAAGCCAGCATCTAACTTGGAAAATTAGTCATGGCAACAGCTAAATATCACTGCTGGGATTACAACCTTGGAGCAGGGAGATTGATCTAATATGCACAATGAATGAGTCTTGCATATAGGAAATCTATAGGCTGTTGGCAATGGTGAATGGTAAGGAATGTAACTACTTCAGACCTGGTGCATCTTTTTTATATTTTCTATTATGAAATTGTTTTAGAAAATTACATAGTAGGTGAGAGAAACTCAAGGTAAAGGTCATAAGAGTTTGGCTCCCCCTGTTTGGTTTTAAAATTGTTTTTAATTACTCAGGGGTCATTTCCTGCAGGAG
>NW_015220532.1:0-1098 GCF_001447785.1 Gekko japonicus | reverse complement strand
TTCCCATATGATGCCAGACCCACATATGGGGACCAATAGTTTCCTATTCACTGCATTGGGGATCATGTGTGCACTCAGCAATACCCTGAAAGGGTTCATGCAAAAGTCTGGGTTGTATCACTCTGCCCAGTCCTACACTGTGTCCTTAAACTTGCTGTGTTGAATCAAGACCTTGGTCTAAAATCTAACCTAGCTGGCCAAGATTGTACTGTCACTTTCAAGCCATAGACTGAATTACAGAAAGAAATGATTTCATGTACTCTCTAAGGAAATTAAAGAGGTCACATTGGAGTCATTCTCTGTCTCAGAGAATAAAAGGACCCTGCGTTATCTGCAAAGCCAAAGCTTTTGTGAAATGGCTGTGTGCACTCACAGACTGCTCATGCACTTCTTATCACAGTACAACCTTGCAGTGTACTCTGGACTTCCTTTTATGGGGGGGAAAGTGTTGTACAAAGAGGCATTTAAAATCAGCCTTTTATTTGTTTGATTCCATTTTGTCTGAACACACAGTTTATTAGATGGTGGCAATTGCTTTTATATCTCGAGCTTTTATGTAATGAGATTCTTTGCTGAAATAGCCACTACAAGCAGACCACCTTCTGTCTATGAATGAAAAACAACACTTGACGCAACCCAGCATCTGCAAAGGGAGTCTATTATAAGACTAGCTATGTGGAAGGTCATTTGCCATATGACAGCCACTTAAAACTTACCAAATGGTGATGCAAGCAGGCTGGGAATCTGTGGACTGGAATATCCTGCTGTTTGGGGGGATGACAGATTCCTCACTGATATCTTACTAGTGGCAATCAAGGAGCATTGCTGCAGACTGGGACAAAGGGAAATGCTGAAAGGAATAAGTGGCCTTTTCTTCCTCCTTGCCAATGGTGGAATCAGTATCAGAAAGAATAGTTCAAATAGGCATGAAAAGCACTTGATTTCCTACCACCATTATTTAACTCATCACTCTGTCTAACTGCAAAGGTAGCTAAAGCTGTGCAATGGGGCCAGCCACAGCTATGATGCAGGGTTCCACAAGTCCAGCTAAACCTCAGGGTTTGTTGGAAAATGCTAGTAACATGCCCCCCCACACAC
>NW_015220531.1:0-1098 GCF_001447785.1 Gekko japonicus | reverse complement strand
ATGCAAAGGATGACCTGCTTTTATTTTCCGTAAATTCTTTTTCCCCCTTAACGTCTTTCTATCAAGAGAAGGAAAGCCTTTTACAAGAGCTCTCTAGTTCCTGACACCACTCTTCTCCAACTGCATTTAAATGCTGCCATACACGTGACCTTGATTAGCTTAACAATGTTGACCGACCTTCGTAAACATGCATTTATAGATTATGAAAACGGACAAACAAGTTAGCATCCCTTTAACAGTGAATCAACCATAAATCATTCGCTAGGCAAAACAAATCATTCTCTCTGTACCTTTATTCAATAAAAGTTCTCTGCTGAAAATTAAATCTCCCAGCTTGATGTGATTTAAAATAAATGCATTATTATAAATAAGGAGAACTAGCCCAACTTATTTCATTTACTTCAAGAAAGGTAAATAGTGAATGACGATGTCCAGATTGGGTACTATTTGGATTTGGAAAAATTACAGCTGTTATGTTTTTGTTATTTAATTTTTGAAAGAAATGATGAAACCTTTTCCTTATTTGTGCGTACCGACCAAACACAGTAATTGGTTCTTGGACTACAGAGTTGCATTGGAATTTCAGAATAAAGAAGATTTTGCCAGGGATGGAATAGTATTAACAAAAATATCACCCAATGAGAGGCAGCGTGGTTTACATGCTGGATTAGAGCCAGAGAGACCCAGGTTCAAATCCTAACACAGCCACAAAGTGTATTGGGTTACTTTAGGCCAGTCAGCCTGACCTATCCCACAGAGTCCTTGCAGAGATAAAAACGAGGGAAGGGAGAGCCACGCAGGCCATCTGGAACTCTTAGGAGGACGGGCGGTATAAAAACAATTAGCTCAACAGGTAACTGCAAATGATAAATATGCACAGATCTGGTGATTAAAAAATGATGAATGATGGACTTATTAGAGGAAAGTCCACCTGTTTATCTGGCAACAGGCACAATTAGCATTTAAAGCTGCTGACGCTGGATGTGGTGTAATTTGTTTATCGCTGCCGCTTAAGGAAAAGGTTATGTTACGCATCTCCCACTGACATAATAGGCACAGAAGAGATGTTCTTTGTCTCTTCGGCTCATATTGCCGCCT
>NW_015220530.1:0-1098 GCF_001447785.1 Gekko japonicus | reverse complement strand
TAGCATTCTCCTTCAAAGGAAAGGATCAGTTAGCAGGAAGGAAAGGATGTTCTATATGTCCTGACCTCTCTTATCTGCCTAAATTCTTTGGCACGATCTCTCAAGTCTGAGAGGAGACAGCGGAAAGTCCTCCACTTCTACCATACTGCCCATTGAACAAAGACCCAGATTTTATTATCTGAGTGCATCATGCAAAATGGGCATATGTTTTCATGTTTATTTATGTACCATTTTGAGTTACGAACAGCCCTGAAGCCAGAGCATAAACAAGTGTGTGAGTCACTAACAGTGAAATCCTGACACTCTTCTAAACCCACTGAATTAAACCGGGTGTCACTTTTTGGGGACCACACTGTAAATGAAGCAAAAAAGTAGGAGAGCCATTCTAAGCAGGTCTGCTCTGCTCCATCAAAAGGAAAACATTCTCATGAGAGCAGTGTAAATGTGCATGTAAATGAGGAAACAAAAGAGAAATGGGATGTGGGATAGTAAACTAGTAGGTGAGTAAGCCAGCGAACCCTGTAAAAGTGTGAGTAAACAAGTAAATGAGAAAGCGAGCAAACGAGTCAATGAGTTAATCAATAGGTAAATGGGTAAATAAGTGAGTGAAATATTAAACAAAGGAAAGAAGAAGTGAGTGAGCTAAGCAGAACAAGTCAGCAAAAATGCTCAGTAAGGAAACGAGTGATGGTTAAGTGCACTTAAAGACAGACTAGGAGCGGGTTCATCTACCAAGTGTGTAAGCTTTACAGGAGGCTGAACAATCCTAAATACGGCAGGGATACAAATACTGTGTAAAGGGTCACTTTCTGGTAATGCTTGTCTGGGTATGGCAATACTCTTTTCTTACTCAACTGTGGAGGGAGTAGCTGTGTTAGGAAAGACACAAGCTGGCAGCCTCCATAATATGAAGAAAGGAAGGAGCAGAGGTTTGCTTCTGGGGTAAGAGATTGATAGTTGCAACAGTGCTTTTAGTATTAAAAAGATGTCTCAGAGTCTTCCTCCGACACAGAAAGACTTCCTTCAAAAATACAGAGCTATCTCCATCAGAAAAAGTAATTCTCCACTGGAGGAAGTGTTCCTCCAAGGAACATGAGG
>NW_015220529.1:0-1098 GCF_001447785.1 Gekko japonicus | reverse complement strand
ATCAGGTTCAGTCACTAAAGTAATCAAGTAAATAATAAAAAAAAGTCACATTCCATTCACTGCTTTCTGTTCCTCACAAAGATACTAGAAAAGAACATCAATATGCATGTCACCATAGCATGTCAATTTGGCCTACAATGGAGATTGACTAGAAAACAAAAATGCAGCTGTGGGCCCATACCCACCCCTCATAAATAACACAAATATTTACATAAAGTAATTCATCATGTGTAAGAGATACTGTACTAAATTATAATTTAAAACCTGGTGATTTCCTTGATTTTTGTTATACCCTTTTCATTTATGTGTTTACTGAGTGTTGGCAGTTGTCTTTTGTTTGTTTGTTTTTTTCTTTTTCTCTCTCTATCTTTTTGGCCATGTTTTCTATATGAACACTGATGCCAGGACTAGGCAAAGGGGAGGTTTATTTGGACTTGCTATTATGGTGAAAAATCAGCCTTGGACCCTTATAATGCCAATTGAGTGGCACTTTGATAAATTAGCAGGAATCAGCACAGTTTGTTCAGATGTGTCTTTTTCTATAACTTAGGAACGGTGCACGCAAAATGGCTGCCATATGGAAACCATATTAAATTGCTTCCTCCAATGGTGTCTCCTTATGTCAAGCAGTTTGTGGCCAGTAGTATCTCACAAGGCAGATCAGAATTTTCTCCATGCCACTGCACACTTTACTTGAGGAAAGGTCTATGGCATTATGGAGGAAACAACAACCAGTCCCTTTGCTGAGCTGTTACATGTAAATAGCTTGCTTCAGTAAGACAGCTGAAATGAGGACCAAGATAATGCTGCGTCCACACAGCAACTGTTATGGGCATTGTATTCACTAACCCTAGGTAAACTTGTTGTGGCAAATCAGGATCCACAAACCCCCAAGCCAGACAACTACCAAACCAGCCAAATCTTTTGAGCATCTTGCTTGTTTGGTAGGAAGTCCCTGGTGAAGCCAGCAGGAGGTAGTCTGAAGCAAACCAGCCAAGAGACAAGGAAAACAAACTACTGGGCAGCATGAAGAGCTCAGAAGCAAAAAGAAAAGCTGACCCTGATCCTCTTCTTCAGGAGACAGTTCTGCTTTTTGAA
>NW_015220528.1:0-1098 GCF_001447785.1 Gekko japonicus | reverse complement strand
ATAATAGTTCCAACATGGCTTGGTTTTTAAAGAACCACATGATATCCTAATCACAGATCTCCTGGGCCATGCCTCGTTTGTCCTCTCAGATCTCAGAATTAAAGATACCCCACCACCACATCTGGTTCATTTATGAACACAAGCAAACACTAGAACAATGACTCAAGCAGAGCTGCAACAGACAGAATTCTCTGAAGGCCGTTCTTGGGCATCTGTATTTGGGAGTGCCTGAGTGCTCAAAATTATCTATCCCCAACAGAGGCTGATTGAAAGGAAGGAAGCTCTGAGCAGAAACTCATGCTGAGCTGCAGCAGGCAGTCTCCTCCATGAGTAGAGTACTTGGTATTCATGGAAACCTGTTATTATTTAATTTTTATTCTTCTGAAGTTCTCTCATGGTGCTCTAATGTGCTTAGGTGTACATTTTGGGGTTTGTTTGCTAGAATTAAGTTACAATTCCTAGACATAAAAGTTGAAGTGGATGGAAGGGAAAGTATAGTAGAGAAGTTTGCATGTATTTGCCAACTGAAAAGAGCCAAAGCTTTCTCACCCTGAGACTCAGGACGTCACCGCCATTTTTGCTTTGTGGCTGACTTTTCTTTTTTAAAAAATACGTTTTGCATTTAAGAGCATTTTGCCGCAGAATCCAATATTATACTTTACTGTTTGCAGTTATTAAGCCTACTTGTTTCTAGACAACTCCCCCACAATATGGCATATGTATAATTAGACTTAATTAAGTGTAATTAACCATATTAACTCTGTAACACTTTCATTCAAGCTGCGTTTAGGAAGGTTTGCAGTAAATAAGCCCACATTCTAAAGTTAGGGTTATTTTGATCATCCTTTGGTTCTGTATTTGTGATGGTTCATTACCTTGGTACCAAGATCACTCCTTAGTCCTTAGTGTGCTTGCTTTCTCTGTCTTTGGAGGGGGAGAGAGATAGAGCATACATCAGTTTCCATACTAATTTTAGATGGTCTTGCTTTCTGTGTAAGGTTGGCTGCTGGTTTGAATTAGATTTCCAACCTTTGTAAATTTACGAGCTCCGGTCAGGTAACCTCACATTAAAACAAAAACATAAAATACCCAGTAAAA
>NW_015220527.1:0-1098 GCF_001447785.1 Gekko japonicus | reverse complement strand
TCTTATGTTATCACACAATTATACATACAGGCCTGTTCCTGTTTAGTTGCCTTACTGCAAAATCACAGAGAACTTTCCAAAGTGAGCAAGAAATGTGAATACCATTAAACAAAATGTCTTTCTCAAAGAACAACCTTTACAGAAGTGAATAATATCTGTACAATATCTAAACGAGGTCATGAAGACAGGTATCTTTAGGGGGGCCACCCACGGAAACAGCTCAAGACCACATATATGCAAAATTGATAATCATTGCCAATTCCCTAATTCTGGGAACTTTACCATACCACATAAGAGTCAATGGGAACTTACCATGTTAATGGGCATTTCACTCATTTATATGCAGGAAGAAGTTTCTTGGTAAATTTCTTATCTGAACACAATGATTAAAAATTCAAATAAATGCCTTACCCTCTATATTCTATGTATTTGTAAATACACCCTGCTATTAGCATAGCAATCAAGGCATAGTACCAAGAACATATGAACATCAAGGCAAGACACAAAGTCATCCCCAGGAACGAGAGTGTCCTGAAAGAAAAACAGATGCTTTGAACTGGTAACTTGAAAAACAAGAAGCAGTGTTTGCATGTAACTTTGGATACTATTAAATTTTCCATTTGTTTAGTGCATTAGCCCCAGAGCCATAGCAGTTAATAAAATAAAACAGTAAAATTATCACGATACACACAACCAGTAAAATAAGCATAAAGTCTTAAAATACTATTAAGCCACTAGACCTCTTAACTGCATACATTCCAGACACTGCCCTTTCCCAAGCCCCCTGCCTTTTACAAGGTTTGCAGATATCTGTACAAATGAGCTCACAATAAGGTTCCATTACTAAACGAATGCACACACAAAGAAATCTTTATACTGGTGCTTCTCAGGTTTCCCTTTCAAAATATACATTTAACCGCAATAACAACCAGCAATATTTTTATTCCAATTTTCCCCCAAGGAGTTCATGCATGTAGTCCAAGAACTAGGGTGGACTGAAAGATAGACGGGGTACATTCAGACATCACACAAAGCCTCTATTTATCATGAACGTGGATGTACACTTCACTGGTTTGTCTTCTCTTCTCACGTGGAATG
>NW_015220526.1:0-1098 GCF_001447785.1 Gekko japonicus | reverse complement strand
AGCTTTTTTTCTATGAAACGACCCCTGGGAATTCCACATGCTCTCTGGGATACCTGTGGGTTTCCCCAATGGGCCCAGCAGTGACCCCCTTTGATTTCTGTTTTTGCTAGGAATAATTTTTTGGAATAATTTTTTTTTGCATGTTGATCTGACCTTTCTGATCCTCTGTTACCTCACACTCTAAGCAATGCAGCGATATTATGGAATTATATGTCTAGAAGAGTCCACTCTCTGCTTAAGCAGTTTATTTCGTGAATGGAAGCAAGCCAGCCCAGAGCAGTGGCTAAAACAGAGCTGCAACAGGCTGCCCCCTTTGTTAGTGGGTATTTTGAATTTGTCCATAAGAAACTTTAATTTTAATTAGTTGATTTCTTGCAACATACTGATTAACTAGAGATGAATCCAAAGATCTTTACTTGCATCATAATTATGGATGGATATAGAAAGCTCCATAGTTCTCGGGGGTTATAAACAACTTCTGATCACTGGCCCAAATATGCTTCTGGGACACTGATCAAATGAAGTCTAACCATTCTAAGAGCCAATCTACTACAAACCCACAGAACAGGAAAGATGTCACAGAACACCCTGCTAACCTGTGAATGCCATTCGACTTTAGACCTTCTAATAGGTTGAGACACTCAGAAGCCATCTCAGATCTCTATCTGGCGGTGCACTTCTCTCACAAGCCCAACCAACTCCCAGAGGGGTTACTTGCTTCTCTCTGGATATCTGGACAGTCACCAGCTGGTCATTTAGAGTATTTGCCACTAAGAGGGCCAGCACTTCTAATGCTTCCACCTACAGTGCTTATAGGCTTCACCTAGTGCCTGTATCTCCTGCTTTTGCTCCAACTAGCCTTTACAAGGACTACTTCACTGGCGCATTCCCAAGAAGCTACCTATCTTTTGGCCAGTTGCCTCTCTTCCCTGATGCCCTTTTATTTACATACTTGAGTGGGAATTACCATGATAATAGAGAACAATCTTACAGCATGTAAAGTAATAAGTAAGTTTTTAAAAAGAAAATGTCCACACAGGTACACTACACAGCAATGGATCTAGCAAGCTTACAAAGTAAAGGTGCATACATGCAATC
>NW_015220525.1:0-1098 GCF_001447785.1 Gekko japonicus | reverse complement strand
GTAAGCAACTTGCAATTCCAACAAAAAGTGAATAATCTGGATTTTGTCCTTTTGAAATGAAAAACTCTAAGAGATTTCTTTTGGGGCCAGGCACTTGTAGAGCCTTCTGCTGCTGTAGCCTTGTGCGTCTGTGAAGTTGCTAAGCTTGTACACAATTTTATGGACTGGAAAATATAAGGAACATGAACCTCTCACATCACATGATTCACTCTCAAAGGCCAACCAACCAAACAGCTGATTCTCTCACAGTGAAATTTTCAGTGCCACTTTATTTTTTTAAAAAAATTCTTTGAAGAATGAGATGCCCTTCCCTCCGCCAGTACTGAAGAACACATTTGCCTTTAAAATGTCAGAGTTTGCATCCTTGTACTGCTAATGCTGCATAATCCAATCAGGCATAAATGTGGCACTCATGAAAAATGTTCCCATTGCGTTCCCGCCTTTACATGGACAATCCTGGAAATGCACCAGTTGCTGATATGTCTGAATTTGAACCTAACACTAACAATGTGATCCTGAACAGACAGGCTTATTGCCCTGTAAAGCACCTCTTTAAACATACTTGCTTGGCTGGGAAAATACCAGCTTTGTTCCTCTGAAATCACACTGATCAACTTTGTTAGTATGTACAGAGCTCTGAGGCCATGGATTTCAGCACACTGAAAAGTATACAGACTTATGATGCCAGAAGAACAGATTTTATAGGTAGTAGGAAAAGATCATTTGAAGTCCAGACTTCAAAAATGGTTCAGTGGGGTGTGCCGGCCACAAGACCTCTTATGGCAGCAGCATGTTCTTCACCCTTGAAGAGTGAGACTTTTATGGATCGTAATGTAAAACAAGCAGACCTATTTTCATCTGACAAGTGTATAACAGGCAGGCAGGCAGGCAGGCATCTGACCACAGCAGCAGTGCATGCCAGGAAGGAAACAGAAAGAAGGTTTCTCCCTTGCGGGGAAGTGCTAGGCAGCAGCTAGATGCTCATACACCTCTCTCGATTCCTGGTGCAGGATTCTTATGACTTTCGTAGCTTAGCAGGTGGAACCTTTTACCCACAGAGAAATGCAATGATATAGAAAGTTACCCATTAAACTCCTT
>NW_015220524.1:0-1099 GCF_001447785.1 Gekko japonicus | reverse complement strand
TCAGGAAGGAGAGCTCCAGAGGAAACTGATTTATGCAGGAGGCAAGTCGCTCGCTCACAAATTTCATGCCAGCAGCTCACAAAGTAGAATTTTGCACACAAGACTCCACAGCTTAGAGAGAGCATTGGTTGTGTGTCATTTTTTTTAAAAAAAACTGAGTCCAATAATGTAACATTGGAGTAACACTAATCATATTAGGAGATCAAACTGGTAATCATTTCTGAAGAAATACATTTATAAATGTAACCTGTCACAACAAATTGGGATGACATTCTCAGAAACTGCACCCCTTATCTATGAGAACTCCCTCCCAAATTTCAGGCTGAGAGGAAAGAACATTTCTATTCTATAGGCAATTTTAAATTCTCACCTAACAAAAGCAGGAACAGAGAGGCATTAATGAGTGTGTGAATGAACTTTTCCTTCATTTTCTGGGACCTTGAGGTGGGAAGGGGTCCATTCCCTAATGCCAGGTGAGGCAATACAAAGTCTGCCCCCATCTTTACCTCATTCCATTCTATTTTGTTGTCTGACCTGACACAAAGAAAATATAGTTCCGCTACCAAGATGGACAAAGGAGAAGCGTTTAGTTCCCTTAACCCATATGATCTGTGTTGAAAAACAATCACCCACCCACTCTGATTTCCAGATATATGACCAGAAGAGGTTGCCTGTCTTTCCCTCTTAGCAGAGCTAATAGCAGGTATGTGATTTGTTTTGCAGAAAAGCTATGTCTGCTTAGCGCTTTTACATGAGATTAATTATGGACATTGAGATGTCTCAGATCCTGAATCAGCAGTTCTTTGTGACATAGAGAGATGATCTGACCTGTCCATATCAGTGACTTCAAGTTTGCCTGCAGTGTGTGCATGTGCGTGCACACACATACAGAAGTGTGCACTCTTGGGAGGGGAAGTGAAGTCTTCGTCTCTGATTCTATCCCTGTAGTATACATCAAATAAATAAATAATATCCCTCCCAAGCTGCCTATCACCAGAAGGAAAACACTCTATCTCTATTGCCACCATCTCTCCAGCGTTTCCATCTGTCTCCTATCTATTGTGTCCATAGCCTCTATTTGCCCCATCTGCCCTACCAT
>NW_015220523.1:0-1098 GCF_001447785.1 Gekko japonicus | reverse complement strand
GTAACAGACTACAAGCTATGCATTGCCTGAAGACCTCACTGCACATGGACCCAGCCTCTGTTTGTTTCCTGAATATCACTGAGCATATGAAACTGCCTTATACCAAACAGCAGAAGAAGTGAGGAAAACCTGGCAGCAAGCTAGCAGCAGCTGAGGCCCTTCTGGGTTAACTTGTTCTTGTCTCCTTGCAGTGAGTAAAGTGTGGGCCAAAGGCACAAGCTGAAGGGCAAAGGCCAAAGGTTTTTTGCTACTTTGTCTTGTAGTTGATGCCTTTGGATGACTCACTATTGGATCTTGGATCAGTCCAAGACGTAATTTGTTTGGTTTGTTTGTTAGTTTATGTATACTGTATTTTTTGCCATTGAGTTCCATTGGTAGGATGTGAGTTGGATGCAAATACTAAAATAAATGAATGATACAAGTCAGTACTGTCTCCTCAGACTTGTATCAGCTGTCTGAGGTAAAGAAAAGTAGGGTTGCCATGGGGAAGGTATCTAAAATTTCAGGGGTGGGCTAGTCTTCCTGTGGGCCTCTGGAGCTGGGCAAGTCATAGGATTTGCTTTCTTGGGTCTTTCTGCTCACCTGCAATTTTGTTATGTGTCTTACCTAGCTTGGGCTGGTCTCCTAGAATCATCACGTACTCTGATGGAATTCTTGAGCTACAAGTTTGGCTTGCATTCTGCCCTCTCTTGGCTCTGACCTCAGCCTTGCCTCCTAAGACTCTAATCCAGCCATGTTTCATAGCTGCATAAGGGATGCCAAATGCAGAAGATTCATGCCTTTTATGTAGTGCATGATAGGAAGTTTGAAAAATGATTGCGTAATCTATGTTAAATTCCAACACCCTGTATTTTTCCGACAATCTCATAGAGTGGATGATAGAGCCCTCTAGTGGTCTTCATATATAAATGCTATTGTAACAGGTAAGTTTAACAGAGTAACAATAACTAGTAGCTTTAACTATCAAAAGATTGTACTCTTGTTGTTCCCTAAGGTGCTACTGGACTGGGGGGAAAAACTTAGTAGATATTTCCCAAAGGACTGTAGGTTTCAAAATACCTCAGATTACATTTATTTATTTATTTATTTATAATTCAA
>NW_015220522.1:0-1098 GCF_001447785.1 Gekko japonicus | reverse complement strand
GTATTCTCCAACCCAGGCCTGGCAACCCTGTCCACATATGGCTTTGTCGGGCTGCTCAGGCTCCAGGTCCTCTCTGCCTTCGGCAACATCCCTGGCTTTGTGGTGTAAACGGGAAGGTGCTGGGACTTGGCAAGTCGAAGGATGAGTTAGAGTCCCCCCTGGGCCTCCGAGATCTCGGGTTCCCCTGTTGTGGAATCAATTTGCTCAGCCCAAGCGTCTGCAAGAGTAAATTATTTGGCTACCAAATTGGAAATGCTTAATAGTTGTGAACGTGATGATCTCGGGGTCTGAAGAAGCAAGGCTGTGGACTTCGGGACTCTTCCCACACATAGAAATCTTTCCTAGCAACATTCTGTTGCTTCCAGATTTTGAGAGGGGATGTTCTCTCCGTGTCATGAAGGGCTGAGACCCACAGAGAAGGAATGGCTTGCATGCAGGGCCATGCCCATGGCGCCTGGAGCTCTCCCGCTGTTACAGTGGATCTCTAGACAACCATGCTTGGGAGGGGGGACTCTATGGCGTTCTACCCCGCTGAGGCCCCATCCCTCCCCAAGCCCTGCCCTCCCCAGGCCCCACCCCCAAATCCCCAGGTATTTTCCTACCCAGAGCTGGTAACCCTACTTGCAAGTCTCATGTGTTCTTTGCACAGGTCTTGCCCATTCACTACCACACGAAGCCCTTCATGGCTTTCCATCAAATCAATGCCTTTGAAGACCAAGGCTGCATCGTTCTCGATATCTGCTGTCAAGATGGTGGGGGAGTCATTGACATTTTCCGACTGCAGAACCTCCGCCAGTCAGGACGCGCCCTGGACCAGGTAAAACTCTGAGGATGCTCTTGCATACAGGGCCTGGTTGAAGGACGTAGGGCTTCATTCAGCAACTCAGGGCGCTCGTCGTATTCCAGACCTATAACTGCACATTCTTATCCCTCAATATTCTTACGCAAACCAAGGGCCTTCTCGGTCGTGGCACCAAAGCTCTGGAACTCTCTTCCCAGGGAGATTTGTCTGTCCCCGTCTGTCGCTGTCCTCCACCAGTGGGGGAAGGCTTTTTGGTTTCTTTTGACATTCCCCTCAATGATCCCTCCTTCCTAACC
>NW_015220521.1:0-1100 GCF_001447785.1 Gekko japonicus | reverse complement strand
TCCTCCATCTTCTCGATCGACGCCCCGCCTCCTTGTTTTGGTATCTTAAGAAGTGTACATGCACATGAAAGCTTATAATGCTACAAGGGTCAAGCTTCAGCAGATCAAATAATATCAAAATAAATATTTATTATGTGGTGTTCACATTAGTCAAATTTAAAACATAGGAGTGAGGGAGAGAAAAGGAAGGGGGGAAGGAGAGCGAGAAGAAGAAAAGACCAAAACTGTAAAAGGATCAGTACTGCACATCAGAGAACAACAAACAGCCACCGAAAGTTTATAGCCAGGATTAAACTTTGTTGGTCTTAAAAGGTGCCACTGGACTCAAACTTTGTTCTATTGCTTCAGACTTGAATCTAGCTTGTTTTAATGTTATATATTCTTTTTAGAACATTGTAACCTGCCTCAAGAGCAACAGTTAGTCGGGGAGATACAGAGGCTTAAAATAAAATCCGTGTGAGCATGAAATGTGTGTCTAAAATGAGAACCAAAGAAGGGATCGAGTTCAGGCCTTCTTGTTTTGAAAAGGGCCTGTTTTGATGGGCCAGCCGAGCTGACGGGCAGCTTTCTCTGCTGGTTGAAGCAAACACACCGGATGCCAGAACCATCAATTCAACAAAACTTGGTTTGCAAGACCAGCAGAGAAAAATGCGTTGTTTGCAGAACCCGTCTTCTCATCAAGTCATTTGGGACTGGTGCAGGTCTAAGCCTTTTAGCTTCCACAAGATTAGTAGGGTTTTGCCTCCTTAGCAAACATTGCAAGTGGGGGATATTCATTTTGTTCCTTTGGTTTTACATCCTGTTCTTTCCCCTTTCAGAGCAGCCCTCTTTGCCAGAGTTTTGGAGCTCCATAAACCCTCATACCTACGGAACCGCCTCTCCCGTTACAACCTCCCCTGTGCTCCTTTTGGTCATCATCTAGGGGCCTCTTGCAGGCGCCTGGCCCCAGGATGGCTTGGTTAGCTGTCACCAGGGGAACGGCCTTCTCAGTTGTGGCCCCTGCCCTGCACAATGCAGGATGACACCCGTGCCCTGCAGGACTTTCATTTCTGCAGGGCATCCAAAGCTGAATTGTTTCATAAGAACATAAGAGAAGCCAA
>NW_015220520.1:0-1098 GCF_001447785.1 Gekko japonicus | reverse complement strand
ACTGGGAACCTGGCAAGCCTATGGGGGAAGAGAGTGAGGCAATGGGGAAAGGAGGTTGAAACAGTGGTAAAGGTGGAGGAAGAGAGAGGTGGTGACAGGAAGTGAAGGCAAGCTTTACGGTATGTACAATATTTCACATGGAGCACTGGCCAAGTCTGTTTAGGTCTGTATGATTTGAAAGTGAAACTACTTGTAACATTAGGAATCCATGACTAGATCCCCAACACATTCTGTAAGTACAAAATGCACCAGTGGGGCCCACTCTTTGGAGTGAGTGATGGTGATGGATTAATACTTCCTACTGTATAGGTTCCATGAGACACCCCTCCATCCAGACATATCTGACTTACTGCTGTGCTTGTGATAAAAATAGAAGCACCTGGCTTTTTCAGTTTAAATGTTCGGGTGTCTAATCATGGATACCCAATGCCATTTTTTTTAATGAGGGGGCTATTAGGACAAATTCAACATTCCTCTGTAGCTCTGCACTTCAGAGAAAGTTTGGAAGTCACAGTCAAGCTGTCATTCAGAAGCTTCTTTGTCATTATGTCCTTACTGAGGAACTGCTAATATGCTTCTAAGAAACTGACCAAAATTATGATAACTATTCTGATTTGGAGATGGCATTATAATAATTGCTTAATTTGTTTTCCTGTTCCACTGTGATTTCTATTCATGCCAGTTTTTGAAATTTAGCCCAAAACATCTCCCAGCAGTATGACCTGCACTGCTGTAACAGAGGTGTGTTTAGCTCTTCTAGGTGGTCGAACTTCAATTATTTAAAGGTTTGATTTATTTCATTTTGCATTATTCCCATCTGCCACTATGCAGTGTTTTACTTTTGTTGATTGGCTTGCTTCAGAAGTGGGCATTCTGGGATGTTTTCCTGTTAAATTGTTTATGGGACCAAACAGGCAGTGGAACATTAGATTCTTTACAGGCTACATGGCTCAGTGCAGGATTACCTCCTAGAACTATATTTTGTCATGACTTATTTGGACAATAAAATATAATTGACAGACTGATCTTGTCCTATGTGGCATATCAATTCAGTTGGTTAGAACTTGGTATTCTGGGTTGTTTTTATTCTTATAAAAA
>NW_015220519.1:0-1099 GCF_001447785.1 Gekko japonicus | reverse complement strand
TCTTATGGCTCCCAGTTGGTGGAATGGCCAGCTTGATGAGGTCAAGTCGACTCCCACAATTTTATCATTCCACAGGAGGTTTAAAATTGAATGGTGCTAGAAGACATTGTTAAAAGGGAAACAGGGTTGGAGTACTCAGTTTCACACAGTCTCTGAATATTTTTAGAGCTTTTGCTGCATTATGTATTGTATGTATTATACGGTTTCATTTCCTTGCTTTCTAATTTTCTGATCCGACTTGCTTTGATGCAATGTCTAGCCACACTCCCAGCATTTACATGTTTCTCTTTCCAATGTGAGTTCTTTGATGTGAAGTAAGATTTCCACTCTTACTGAAGCTTCTTCCACATTCGAGGCTTTTATATGGTTTCTTTCCCATGTGGATTCTTTCATGAATAGTAAGGGCAGTTCTCTGACAAAAACGTTTTCCACAGTTCATACATTTATATGGTTTCTCCCCTGTGTGAATTCTTTGGTGGGAATTAAAGCTTCCACTATGCCTGGTTTTTCCACACTCCAGAAATTTATATGGTTTCTCCCCTGTGTGAATTCTTTGATGAGAACTTCTGAAATCAGACTGAAGCTTTTCCCACATTCTAGGCATTTATATGGTTTCTCCCGTGTGCATTTTCTCATGACGACAAAGATTTGAACTCTTGTTGAAGCTCTTGTCACACTCCAGGCATTTATATGATTTCTCCCGTGTGGATTTTCTGATGGACATTAAGATTTGACCTCTGACTGAAGCTTTTTCCACACTCCAGGCATTTATATGGTTTCTCTCCTGTGTGAATTTTCTGATGGACATTAAGATTTGAACTCTGACTGAAGCTTTTTCCACACTCCAGGCATTTATATGGTTTCTCCCCTGTGTGAATTCTTTCATGCAATTTAAGGCTTCCAGTCTGACTAAAGCTTTTCCCACACGTCAGGCATTTATATTTTTTCTCCCCGGTGTAAATTCTTTGATGGGACTTGAGGCTTCTTCTGTCAATGAAGCTTTTCCCACACTCCAGGCAGTTATATGGTTTCTCCCCTGTGTGAATTCTTTGATGGTAAGTAAAGGACACTTTCCACCCAAAGCTTTTCCCACACTCCA
>NW_015220518.1:0-1098 GCF_001447785.1 Gekko japonicus | reverse complement strand
CATTTGCATGGTGGCACCTTCGGAAGGCTGTGCTTAGATTAGTGGTGTTCTGTTGAGCTTAGCAGGAGAGGCTGTCCTGCATGTATGAGGGTAGAAGGCCAGTGAGGGCTTTGTATGTGGTAACCAGTACTTTGAATTGAACCTGGTGACTGAGAAGTAACCAGTGGAGTGACTACAGAAAGGGTGCAACTATGCCTCCTACACCTAGTTCAGGATAGTAACTGAGCTGTGGCATTCTGTCCCAACTTCACCTTTGCACTGAGAGCAACTAAAGCAGAGGCACCCCCTGGAAGAAGCTTAAGGGCAGTGCAGTAAATCAGGCAGAGCTGCATCAAGCAGCCTTCTTTGTCGATGGGTTCCTGGGGGAGGTCACAGAACCCCTTAATGATTCACTTAATTCCACACAACAGACAAGTGGTTCTCCTGTGGCACACCGTTATGCTCTGTCACGCTGTTAACAACACCGTGTTGATTTAAACCTTCCTTGTCTGCCTAACCATCTGCCTAAGTAACTGTGCAGAGTTATACTCTATCTTTTAGGAAAGAAGATATACTATCAAAACAAATGTGCAACAAAGAGAGAGGAGGAATGACAAAGCTGTACTGGTGCCAGAAGGTCAAGGAAAAATAGTTTAATAAGATGCACCAAGATAACTTAAGAATCTATTATTCCTTTGTGTGTGGTGCTGGCTCGTAGAGAAAGAACCTTCTTTTCCTGTGGGAACTCAAGTCTCAGCATTTCAAATATACAGCCAGAGGAAATGTATGTTTATTTGGATATTCAGAAGACTTCTTGCCTTCAACTAAGTGGGCATGGTCATATTCTTCAACATTTCGCAGATGAAAATAGGGACAGGTTGGTAGTGCTCTGTGGTAAAATGGAGCCTCATTTCTACCAGGGAATGTGGAATTTACCCAGCCAGCCCAGGTCACTAGATTATAATGAGGAGTTCGTATCTCTAGCATGATTCCACCAACCCCAGAAGAAATAAGAACCCTTCACCCCTTACTACTAGCAGGGGCAGATAAATAATTATACTTTTTATTTTCCTTTCATTTATTTAATGATCTGTGCTTTTTCGAAGGCATCCAAAAAAA
>NW_015220517.1:0-1098 GCF_001447785.1 Gekko japonicus | reverse complement strand
AACTGTTTTCAGAAAGCTTTGAATGCTACCCCTCTGGTTCCCACAGTGCTTTGTAAATGAGATAGTAGTTGTCAGGACACACTTCTGAGATTACATTATCAATCCATTCTGGAGACAATGTCATGCCCCATGCAGATGGTTTGTTACTACAATAATTTCCACAGTGCTGCTTTCCACAAAGGAAGTTACTCAAGCAACCAGGGAGCTTTTCTATCGATTATTTTTGTATTTCACAATGTGCTTGATATTGGACCTTCTATCAAGCAGAAGAGAACTTGAGAGAAAACTCAAAAAGATTCTGGGAGGATATATATAAAAAAGCGTCTGATAGGCCAGCTCTTCCTCATTGCGAGTGTAGTTCTGTGCTTTCTTTTTAGGGGAGGGATTGAGGGCATTTCCCACTGGAGCTGGTGTTTCTTTTCTAAATGTCAGTTAAACAATGACACCCCCAGGTGTCCGCTCTCCTTTTCTCGACTGACAAATGTGCAGCAGATGGTGAAAATGGCCTGGCGGAAATTTTCAGGATGAATTAAAAAAAAACGTAAACCACCAACAACCCTTCTCCATACCTTATTGCTGACTGTTGTTGCTATTGCACCTGGTGATAATAATGTTGCTTAATTAGACTGACATTTCCGGAAACTGGGAAATAATTTAGATTGAAACTCTTTGGACCTATCTAAAAGGGACATGGGAGCAAGGCTTAATCTTGTTACTGTGTTGTTTGACACATTTCATCTTGGAGCACGACTTTGTACATAGAAACCTGTTTCAGATGTTACAATCACATGTGCTGGGAAGCACCAATTTTGCATGTGGGAAGCAGGCATTTCCCATGATGCATCTTTGCTGCACTGAGTGAACATGGCTAATGTGTATTTACTATGCTCATACAGATTTGGTGCAGAAATGCTCCAGTGGCCAGTTCACATGTACCATAGTTGTGTGCACATGGTAAATATAAGTGTTTCTGCCCATACAACGTGGCAACTGGACATATTGGGAGGATCTGCAGGCAACTACATGCAACTGTAACATGTGAAAAGGACTACAGTCAGAAGATGTTCTGTGGCCCTGGTCACACTAGCAGGAAAAGCC
>NW_015220516.1:0-1099 GCF_001447785.1 Gekko japonicus | reverse complement strand
TTTTGCCCAAAATACCAGAGTGTTGCTGCCATCATCATATTGGGGACGTCACGCCAGGTCATGGCTGTTGGGGACGGACAGGAGCCTGCAAAATTGGGGGATCCCCCGCTCCCACCCAGGGGCTGGCAACCCTGTTTAAAATAACTGTAACCCTTTAAGGTAAAGAGCCTGCCTTAGGGTGATGTCTGCTAGGGCATGTAAAGAGGGAAGGACAGAGGAACTACATTTTCTTTTAGATCCCTTGCTCAATCTGCTGCTTTTTAATAACTTTTGAAGCTGATAGTGGTTCTCGGTGCCACATTAAACTTACATTATTCCAGGCATGATATTTTAAAAGGGGCATCAGGAAGAAGGGGAGGGGCAGTCAGTTGGTAAGTGGCTGCACTCCCAGTGGCACACAAGGCAGTAAACTGTCCTTGTAGTAACCAGATGTTGAGTAGCAGGAGATACCAGCACAAGGTGAGCCCTTAGAACAGCAGGGAAGCTGGGAGTCCTGGTCCTCTCAAGGAGCCATTCCTACAAATACCAGATGGTGGATGTAGTTGCGCTGAGAGAGGAACAGAAAACCCCCTCCAAGTGTTGGGGGAGCCAGTTTGGTGGCATGTGGATTCCCATACACCTCAGAGGACTTGCAGGTCACAGTGGGACTGTTCAGCCATACTTACATAAGCACTTCTGCAAGCAGAAAAAGAATACAGTGGTGTATTTTCTGGTGATTCCCCCTTCCTGATCAGTGCCTCATCCCACCTGATTCTGAAACACTTTTTTAGGAGTCCTAGGGGACGAACTCAATTCACTCACTATTAATTGCAACCAACTCATTCTCTCCAGATTAAGTAAAATAAAAAATATGTTTAAAAGTTTCTGAAAACTCAACTCATTCAAATTAAATCAACAAAAGCATTATATTTTAGAGGTACAATTTAATCATTGGCCACTGTGGGATCAGTTTGTCTGCAGTCTTGCTGACTATTCCACCAGTTGGCTGATTAGCTTTTTGATAACTCTTGGAACTTTGTTGCCTAAACCTTGGACTGCCTCAGAACTTTCTCCCTGTGATGTGTCACCTGACCCTCAACTTTGGACAATGATCTAGAAC
>NW_015220515.1:0-1099 GCF_001447785.1 Gekko japonicus | reverse complement strand
AGAAGTCACTTTGCACAGGGTTTCCTCCACCTAAATTCTTCCCCCTTTTCCAAACTGGAGAGCCCCAGGGTATTGGTAAACATATGGTGCGGTGTTTCTCTGAATCACTGTTTACAAAAGAAGGACAGATGTAGAATTTCTGGGAAGGGTGTTATAGCGTTGTATTCCACAGACAATAATTACTTAAAGAAACATAAGGTTAGATGGAGAAGGAAACACAAGCCTCCAACCTCTGAGACAGGTCACCAGGCCAACATCCAGGATGGCTGTTGATGACGGTTAAAAATCAGCAATAGAAAACCTAGGATTTGGGGAGGGGGGCCAATTATATGCCTCTGTGGGGAATTTGGGTTTTGGTCCTTTCCTAGGCCTGCAGTGGAGTCTTCCCAAATCTTACATTCTTCTCTTTTCCCTTATTTTGCCCACTAACCTCTGAGCCAAGTTCCACTACTAGGTCATGCAAAATCTGCACTGCAGCATAACACCCTTGCCACAGAACTAGGATGGTTTCTGCTCGCCAGTGTTTTTGTTTGTTTGTTTTGTTTCCTTGAAATTCACTTTCAAATGGATGCAAAAATCCACAAACCATATTCCTTTCCTCCAGGAGCAGTTTGATGTGATGCACAAAACTGAAACAATTTTAAAGACAAAGCAGTTATGGAAGAAATAAGCCGCAATGTGGAGAATCGATACCCATGCCGGAGTATGTCCCCCACGTGGGAAGTAATTGTAACACAGCGGTCCCTTTTGCTGTGCCTTTCATTAGCTATCTTTGCAGAAGACTTTTAAAAGTTGCCTAATATTAGTTAGGCATCGAGCTAAATCGACCGTGCTGTTTTTAAGCAGCCTAGAAGAGAATGTGACAAGAGAGATGTCCCCATCCCGGCGCACACAGTTTAAAAAGAGGGAGCTATTGATTGCAGTCAATTAAGCACTGTTCCCAGAACACTGGCATGGTTTCCAAAACCAAACCGAGAAAGGATTACAGCTGACATCGCTTTCGAGCTGTGACTTCATTTGCATGTGAAAGGTCGCAAATTCCAGTTTATTATAACGAGGACGCAAAGCCAAGGTATGGACATTTATTCCTGATTATTGG
>NW_015220514.1:0-1099 GCF_001447785.1 Gekko japonicus | reverse complement strand
GAACCAGTTTGAAATGAACCACAAACCAGTCTGGTTCATGCTTGAACCTTGATACATTTCTCGGTTCATGCCCATCCCTAGTGTACATGAAGCAAAGAACAAATTCCTGAAAATTCCCTTCTGGACTTAATGGATAGGTGAAAACAAGATTAGATCTTTTTAAATATGGTACAGAGACAGAGTGCTACTGATATTTTATTGGTCAAGAGGAGTTTGATTAATGAAAGCAAGGGTTCACTGTATTTAATTGGCATGCACCCTGTATATTTGTTAAAACTTTTTCCATGGAGAACTTGTTAGTTAGCTCACTGTTGGGAGTAATTTTTCTTTTGGGATCTCACCTCTTACAATTGTAATGAGAAGAAAAGAGAAGAAACTTGAAGAGGGTGACTTAATATGCATTATTTGTATGCTGTAAGAATGCACTCAGGTGCATGGCTCATGAGGGCAATTGGGAGGGGCTAAATTGGTGGAGGTTGGGGGAGGGACAATTTCATTAAGAGCCTGCTAACATTTCTACCATAATTAAAGTTAAATGTGGCTTTGGTCTGATCCAGCAGCGTCTTATGTTCTCAACACACTGAAGTATGACATGTGTAGCTAATAAATTCTAAACATAATTCTGTATACATGGCTGCAATTAACTGGATTTGGCCCTGTTTTTTTAAAATGGTAATCTAACAGCTTCCATGAGCAGTAGCCAAGTGAAAAACAGAATCTATTTCCTTCGCTGTCCAAAATATGCCATTCAGAAACTGTTTGTTATTTTTTTAAAAAGACATTAAAAAGAGAAGAGATTGCACAATGAAGAATGTGTAGCAGTGAGATAACACATGCCCAAGGGGCCTGACGGAAGCATACAACTGTTAAAAACCATATTTGATGCATTTTAAAAAAAACATACCAAAATAAGGAAAAGCAACATGAATGAACATTGATTGACACAATGAGCAAACCAAATAAAACTCATTTAGCTGGTCCTTCAGTCTCTAGTTCTCATTCTGTTTTCTGAATTAGATGCCTGCAGCCAATGATTTGTCCAGCTAGGTCTATTCTACATTTGAAATTCAGCTTCCTTCCCAACCTCACAGCCTCTGTG
>NW_015220513.1:0-1099 GCF_001447785.1 Gekko japonicus | reverse complement strand
AGAAAAGACCACCCCAGGTTCAGTGCTGAAGATGCTGGCAACAAAAATATTAAAGACGGCCTTTCTTTCTAGCAATGATTAATTATTGTTTTTAATTCAGTTCTAAATTATGCTTATTTCAGTATTGCCAAGATTACCTATGCTGTGGTTTGGTTATTACACAAATGTATCCCAATTCCATTGATTAATCAGTTGAAAGAAAAAGCTTATTTAATCAGTTGATAGCATTAGAAAAAAAATTATAGTCTCAGTATTCACAGTAACAGAAGCCATACTGAAGAGTCTTGCTAAAGCACTTGTTAGGAATCACAGTCCCATTTCCAAATGTGGTAGCTACTGTTATTACAGAAATTCCACTAAAACTATAAAAATGCACTTTATTTTGGTTTTCACTTCCTCGACCTTGTTTCCCCCTTCTTCCTTCCCCGACCACTCTGTTTATATATTTGTCAATATGTGTACATCATTTCCCCCAGATTTATTTCTCCTGCCTGTATGAATGCCTATGCACATCACTTAAGGAAATATATAACAAACTAGGAATACCACACGATCAAACCTCAAAAGAGATGAGCAGGGTTAGTACAGTGGTGTGGCAGGACCAACTGTAGACATTTTCATACCTGAAGCCAAAAGTCAAAATGATTCCGCTCTGATTTAGGCTGGAGCTAATTTAAAAATAATGATAATGGTCCACAGAGAAAGATACTGGAGACAGGCAAATTATACCTCCCAGGAATTTGCTGCTTGATGCAATGCAACTGCTTCAGGATGAATCCAGCCTTGGGTTTTTGACTGCATACAGAAAACTGCACAAAATAAATTCTCCATTGCTTTTCAGAAATTATGAGCCTCTTTGGCACTAAACTACCACCCATTGCTTGGCTTAAAAAAGGGCCCCTATGCTGGATCAGATTCAAGATCCATCTAGTCCAGCATCCTGTTCCCCATGGCAGCCAACCAGATGTCTTCAGGAAGCCAGCTGCCCAGGCATGAAAACACCCGCTTTCCCCTAAAACTTTGCTCCTCCCACATCCTATCTCTAAACCTGCAGGTTCTAATTAGCTATCAGCAGGGCTTTTCTTGTGGAAAAAGCCCA
>NW_015220512.1:0-1099 GCF_001447785.1 Gekko japonicus | reverse complement strand
ACGGCGGGAGTAACTATGACTCTCTTAATTTAGAGTACACCACCTCCTCGTGGTCCCCGCCGGGCAACACCGTAAAGCTGGCTAAGTGTGTACTTGCTGCTCCCTCCTACCAGTGTAAAATGAAGGACCTGGTAGGAAAAGATGGGCAGTGTGCCCCCCTGGACGTTACACTCAATTTAAGATGACAGTGCTGGTGAGCCGTGAGCCGGTGGCCCCAGCTTGACCTTTAAGAGAGACGTTTTAGAGTTATTTACAGGATTTTCCTGGACGGTGCCCAGTTGAGCTATGCTTCCTGGGTTGAAGATGGATGGCGATTGAAGTTGGAGTGCCCCAGGAGGGAGTAGCAGCCTATTTAGGCTGTGTCGGAGCTTCTGGTGGATGAAAGGATGCTGGTGGGATCTTGGACGACAAGTTGCAAGTCAGGACGTCTGGCCATCCCTTACTGCGGGTCCTCTCGAGAGACCTGTGAGGTTCCCACTGGAAAGGGAGAATCTAAGGTGGTTGCTGTCGACTGCGGAATTTGACTTGTCCACCGGAAGGAGGACCTGCGCTGCACTTGATTGGCACCTTGTGACTGTTGGTTTGGGACTCACTATCGAAGTTGGATAAGACGGAGGACGCGTAGAAGGGGGAATTGCCCGGAGGAGAGGGGAGCAGCCGATGTGGCGGTGTCTCACCTCATCCGTGGATGAGTGGTATCGGTGTATTCAGAGGGTTGGTCACCCGTGGACTGAAGTTACCGTTGGTTTGTTGAAAGTGCGTCAGGAGAAGGAGTATGATTGTGTGTATGTATAGAAAGATCGTCCAGCACCAGCTGGTTTTAAATTGTTTGTATGTGTGTGGGCGTCATGTCCGCCCTACTTGTATATACCAATAAATCGTTGCGGACAAGCCCAGCAGTGGGGTCTCGTAATGATTACATTGCCGAAATCGTACATAACAACAGGTACGAAACAACACGGCCATGCGCGCACTATGGTTTGACGACTGTCACTAAACCGGTGGACGAGCCACTGACGTATGACAAACGTCGTAAACTCAGAATAAGGGCTTTTAGTCCTATAACCTAACTAGCCAAATGCCTCGTCATCTAATTAGT
>NW_015220511.1:0-1099 GCF_001447785.1 Gekko japonicus | reverse complement strand
GGGGGGGGGAGATTTCAAAAGGCTTTGATTTGCCCTGCCATTTTTTTCTAGCACAGGCTGGATCAGTTCCTTGGGTTTAGCCCAAATTGTATGGTGTCACTCAGTTTTTCTAACCTTGAAAGGCCAATAAAAGACATTCATTCATTGCAGTGAACATGTCAAAGAAGAGACTGGACTCTCTCAAAACCATTGCCAGGCATGTCAATTTGTACATAATTCTGATCTAGAAAGTTTGGAATTAACGCTTCCTCCAAATGTTCTGTAGGCATGAAAACTAATTAACGGAGTAATTTACTCCCTCACTGCCAAAGGCAGCCAAAATCGCCTTGCCAGATCAAAAGCAAAGAGCTTGCTTGCCTTTCAGGCCGTTTGTTGGCTGTCCCACCCACTGCTGAAAGGAAAAGGAGCCTCATGCTCTGTATGTGGGTGAACCAAAATCCATTGAACTGGCGCTTGTATCCCAGAGTCTGAATTCTCCCCTCGTGTGTTTTTATCTAAATATCCCCCTGCAGGTGCTCCAGATAAAAGTAGCCCTTCCGATGATTCATTTGCTAGATTCAATCCAGATAGTATCTCTTCTTTTGCACCTCAGATGTGTGGTTGTTTAATGCACCATTCCAGACCTTGCTGGGGGATTAATGACAGCCTTGAAAGAGGCAGCTATGAGGCTCCAACCCCTCATTAATCCCAAGGTGGTGTCCTGGGTGGGTGGGGGAAAGGGGAGCCTGTCATTGGTAGGGAAGGAAACTATGACAGCAACGTACATGACTAGGTTTGTTACAGTGGACAATGCTGTCTCTATATCTAGGGAGTACTCTCTCTCCTGCATGCTGCCATGTGTGCCTGGCCCATTCAGTGATGGAGAAAAATGTCCTTGGCTTGAGCAGTGGCAGCAGCAGGAGTCTCAGTCAAAGGGTACCAAATCCAGGGGTCGGCCAGTCCCTCAAGGAAAAGCCACTTCCTAACCACATAACAAGAGGACTAAGGGATGAAGGTGCTCTTCTTCCTCTGTCTGAGGTGCAGGATTAACCTCCTGGCTCCAGCACAACAGTTTACGCTAGTTCTTAAGGATAACTCAGACATGTTCCAGGTTCAAAGA
>NW_015220510.1:0-1099 GCF_001447785.1 Gekko japonicus | reverse complement strand
CCCCTTCCAACTCTGTGATTCTATATTCCCTTCCTCTCCCTGAAATGTGTATTTTACCCTACATCACAGATTGAAAATATTCAGTGGAGCACTAGAATAATAAGTGGCCAGAACCCAAGACCTGGATCTAGCCTGATGAGCTGTCGTTGTTGTTTGTTATTTGCAACAACATGAGGTACTCCAGCTCCATGCCACATTTTGCAATACCTTCAGAACTGGCAAAAGCGTGCCAACAAAGATAGATGTATGCCAACATGGGGGCACTTCTCTCACAAGCTCCCATTTGCTTTCACTGCAAATGCCATTCCTGACATTAAAAAAGGGCAATGCGAAGTAAGTAGTGGAAGAGAGACTTTAACCTTTGCCATCTGAAAAGGTCACCCATCTCCTCATTTCCCCCCATTCATTTCCCCCCCACTCAGCACCACGCGCTCTTTCACTCACTTGCCTGCACAAAGGTACACAAACACTTCCCTGCTCTCTGAAGTTAAAAACTGCAGCCCCATCAGGTTTATGGTTATCTGAAAGTGAACTTGGCTACCCAATTATCACAGGAACTAGGGGGGTGAGCTCAACCTTCCAGTGTCATTAATTTGTGTCTATTGTGAGGGAGAGAGGGAGATAGAGGGGCTGAAGGAAAGGGAAAGGGTGGTTGAGTAAAAAGCATCATCAGTCTTCTTCAGCAGATGAATCTCTGGTGCTTCTTTTGTTCCATTATAGCTCTACACCCCCACCTCAGGCCTCTGTCTTTCGATCCTTCTTCACAGCTTCGTAGCTGAGAGAGCCCCTGCTGCGTTCCACTGGAAATCACCGTCTTCTGTTAATTTCTCCTCTCGCAACCTCCTACTGCTCCGAAATCATATTCAAGTCAGAAACTCGGTGGCGCACATAAATTTCCCCCCTCCCTCTACCTGAATTATCATGGTGATGAATAGCGGGGCTGTTCGCTTCGTAGCTACGAACATGAATCAATGCAAATGCATTCACTCCCTACAAGAGGCTTGATATGTATCAGAAAGGGAGTATTTCTTCCAGCCAGCATTTGGCTTCAGTGTACAAGTATGCTCAATGTCACTTATTCCAAGACTTGTGTCAGGAA
>NW_015220509.1:0-1099 GCF_001447785.1 Gekko japonicus | reverse complement strand
GTACCGACCCTGCTTAGCTTCCAAGATCAAAAAGATCAGGCTATACTATATGTTTCCATGTCCCAGAAAATGATGTAAAATTAAATTAGTGAGTGTACTTTCACATAGTATGGCACAGATGCTCCTTATGGGTTGGAATGTTCAGAAGGGCGAAGTGAAAGGTTTATTCATCCCACGCCTAAACTCCCTACTAATGATACCGCTGGCCCCTTTGCTTTCCCACTTGGCAATAGCTGCAGCACGTACAGGAAGGCCTCCATTAAACCCTTGGTGCTACCATGACAGCATCCCACAGGCAAGTGGCTGTTATAAATATAGATCTCATGGCTCCTGACATCACAGTGGGATGTCAGAAGCCATGGAAACTTCATTTCCTGGTGTGTTTTTTTAAATTCCTGGGCTAGTGCTGTGGCAGCAACGAGGTCAAAATAGAAGCTCTACCATGAAACCTCCTCACAATAAGGCCTACCTGTTGCTGCCACTGTAAGGTAACAAGTGGAGAAAGGGAAGGGATGACATGGAGGTTTTGAGTGATTGAGAGATGGAGCACAGAGGGACCTGAACTTTGAAATAGGTTTGCGAATAAAACAATTTATTTCCTTTTTAAAAAAAGAAACCATTTTCCCCCAAACCTATTCTCAGTTAAGTTGTGGTAACTTAGTCCATCACTACTGGTACATAGTTTCCTCAGCAACTGAAAAATGCAGAGTGATAAAAAAAAATGCCCTAAGCTACAGCACCGAGAAGAGAGGGAAGGCTGAAATTAGTTCAAGTAAATAAAGGCGTTAAGCCTAGTGGTACCTTTTTAAATGCTTAAAATGTTGGT
Organism: Gekko japonicus; assembly: GCF_001447785.1. Taxonomy (NCBI): domain Eukaryota; kingdom Metazoa; phylum Chordata; class Lepidosauria; order Squamata; family Gekkonidae; genus Gekko; species Gekko japonicus. The sequence goes on along the minus strand of NW_015220509.1, from coordinate 273 downwards.
TCTTTAGCATGTAGGAATAATGGCTTAAAGAGTTGGAGCTAAGATTATTTTTGTCCCTGGAGCTCTGTGCTACTCAGTGATAAACACATCATTCTACAAATTATTTTAGGGCAGACATCCTCAGCGTATAATACTTGCAGCCTCTATTTGGCTGACATTTTATAATCTTTCCTGACAGTGAGAGAAAATACTAGTTCTGATTTAAAGCTTGCAACTTTATCTTCCTGTTCACAGGAAAAAAAATATGCTAATAAGGGTTGTGCTGTCTTGAGT
>NW_015220508.1:0-1100 GCF_001447785.1 Gekko japonicus | reverse complement strand
ATCCCGATGCCGTGCTTTCCTTTGGTGCGACTTCCAGCGTGGATTTTCTCGCCAGTGTGACCGGGACCGTTGACAGTATTCTTAAACTTTTAAGCGTCAATATATGGTGCTTTCCATTTCCATATATCAACAAGCTGATAGGAGAATGTGGGAATCAAGAGAACTTAGTAAATAAATGGGTACACACAGAATTTTGCATGAATGTATTCTCGCTTGTGGATTTTTATCTTACCACTGCTCACCTAAATGTGCCACATCTCTATAGCCTGAGATGGTTTTATGCTGGTGGAAAAGCTTCTTCCGGGCAGGAACAATGTTCTACATTTAGCTTAGCAGAGAGCTACAGTGCAACCTATCATTATGAGCTGTGCTTTTCATGTATTTGCAGCAGCTGTGCTCCTCTCAATCACCTTCTATCATGTAATCTGTATGTGCCATGGTGGATACTGTCATGAGAATAGTCTGGTTTTATAGATGCTGGATTCATTCCTCCTGATGGAACAGGTTTGTAACCTGGGGTTGTACTGGATCCTGGCTTACACCTGGAGGCTCAGTTTTCCACCATGGCATGTAGCACCATTTACTACCACCCACTGATACGCCAGTAACCACCTTTCTTGAAAGGTGTGATTTGACTACGGTAATTATTAGATAACTACAGTTCACTCCACATAGGCATGCTTCTGAAAATTGTTTGGAAGCTGTACTTGGTCCATAATGCCGCACTCAGTCAGGGGCTAGATAAACAAATTGTATCCAGGATACTGAAATTGTGCCCATCTGGTTCCAAGCAAAATCCAAAGGGCTGATTTTTACCTGTAAGGCTCTGAATGACTTCTGACCAGGGAACTTGAAGGACTGCTTCTACTCGTATTGTTTGACCCTCTAGGTAGGATCTTCCTTACAAGCCCCACTTTCTGTGCCCCTGCCTGCCCATATGAGGTATATGGCAGAGACAGGGCTTTTTCAAGGGTGGCACCTCACCTGTGCAATGCCTTCCCCTTGAGGCTTAACCTAGTGCTGATCTGACTTTCCATTAGGTGCCAGCTCAAAGATTCCTCTTTGCCAAGGCATCTATATCTATCTATCTATCTATCTAT
>NW_015220507.1:0-1100 GCF_001447785.1 Gekko japonicus | reverse complement strand
TCTTGTTGAATTCTATCTCTATTTTCCACCGACTCTTACTGTCTAACACTGCTTGGCCCACCCCCACCTAGAATATCCTCAAGTTACCACCAGTGTGCAGTAAGCAAGAGGTATGCATGCTGCACATTAGTGCTGATCCAAATATTTGATGTGAAGTGCATGGTTCTCCCTGAAGCTAGGGACAACTGCACCTTCACATGCTCCCTGGTTGCCTTGTAAAGCGACAGCCCATTGTGGCGAAAGCAGGGATTGTGTATTGGGGTAGGAACCTTGGAGCAGCCAGCAGAAACCGAGGTCCTCCACTGCACTGAAGGGCCCGCTGTCAAGACCAATCATCTCACCAATCAGGCAAGTGACCTTCTTGCACACCTGCTCCTGCCCACCCGTAGGCAATCTACTGCTAGCAGAACCAAACATCTCACTGAGAGATGTCTGGCACTCGCACTCGACTACTGGAGTCCTAGAGGGAAAAACACTGGAGGTGCTAGCTAATGCAAAGCAACTCACACCCCTGTGCTCAGTGGAGCTTACTTCCAACTAAGTGTACATATGATCACAGCCTGAGAAACACAAGGCTTTGTATAGGGGAAATTGATGGTAGCCTGATGTGAGCCTCTGGATGGGAAACTGAAGTTCAGATGATCAGAACAGCAAGGCTTCCTTGGGCAGGCCAGTTGCTCCTACAGGAACATGCAAGCTACATTCCCACTTGTTTACTAAAAGGACCAGGACAAGGAATGCAGCATTGACCTTTCTAGTTTGTATGACTAGATTTGTTGTCACCTTTTGCACTCATTGGAAAGGTTCTGCTAGTTCACTCCAATATTTGTACCTGCATACATATCAAAAATGAAGGAATAACTTAGCAGTAACCATCAACTCCTTTATAAGCCTTTCAACCGTTGCATTTGTGAGAATACCTTCTAAGTACACTTTCATGACATAAAAAAGGAGCAAAGCAGATCTAAACTGGCAGCTATTGTGATGTGAGGAATATGTTGGATTGGATTCCTCCCATTTGTTCTAATTCGTGCATTAAGGAGATGGTGTCTGTTATAGTTTGAAGATTCCTAGCTATCTACACCACACACACACACACA
>NW_015220506.1:0-1100 GCF_001447785.1 Gekko japonicus | reverse complement strand
TTTTTTTTTTTTAATCTCCAAGGTCTCCTGCTAATATCCTAAGTTTCCTGTCCTGCTCAATATTTGCACATCTTTCCCCACATCTGTTCTTTGCAGCTTGTTCCCACACGTCTCCCACTTCTGTCTGCCAAGCCAGGGCATGAAGAGAAGACAATTGCTGTTAGCTCAGCAATTCCAAACTATGTGACATGAGAAATAAAGAGACTAAATAATTAAAGGTTCCTGGGAAACCCAAAGTACCACCTACAAATTACCACCTGCCCTCTGTGTTCCTGCATGATTCTTTGCTTTAGCCTTGCTTGTCCCCTGTTAACCTCTGTTGAGAATGTGGAGAGCTTTGCAGACCCCTTGTGTCAAGTGTGGCTGCATCTAGTGTGATTGGTCCAAAGCTGCAGAAGAATTACCCTTCCCTGAGGAGACTGCATATTGTATCTCTGCAAGAGTCGCTGCTCTGAGTTCAGGCAGGAGGAGAACCCAGGTCAGTGTCTCATGTAAAAATATAGGCAGTTGGCTCTTCTGAGATAGGATCATTGTTAACCCTCACGGCTCTTAAAGGAAGCCTTTCAGGTATGAAGTCAAATGTGTCCTGTCTTGAGTCAGAAAAAAAACTGAAAACTGATTTGTTATTAGGAATTTGGAAAACAGTTCATGAGAAAGAAACAGCCATACTAGTGCATTCTGATCCCTTAGTGCTAAGCCCAGTTTTAGGTTTTGTTATGTTATGGTTTTCCATGTGTTGTGTCTGGGTTCCCTGGCTTGAATTTCGGTCAGTCAGTCACACATCAGTTATGAGTTCCTGCTGGGAACTCAGTTTCCAAGTACATGAAGGCCTTGTTTGAACTTGGGACAACAGTGTGCAGGAAGAAATTATTTCTGCCTCTGGCCACATCATTTCCCCAATCCAGAACAGCCATGGAAGGGACTACCTGGCCCATTGGTGGGGAGTGCACATGTAGCCCATCAGTACATGACTCCAAGCCATTCCAGGTCAGAAAGTGTATGTCAGGGGAAGGCAGAAGTCCCCTGTGTCTGTGCACCACAGTCCCTATCTGAATCGGGCCCTTCACATAACTTGGAAACTGGAAATTTCCTGCCAAATA
>NW_015220505.1:0-1100 GCF_001447785.1 Gekko japonicus | reverse complement strand
GGAACCTTTACCTTTACCTTTTTACCTGAGAAGAACATCTGGAAATTTAGACTGATTCACGAATCACGATACGGTGGCCCACTGAGGTTGACAGGCCTCGATCACCTGTGGCCAGTACAGAAAGATCTTCAGTGGCGACCGTTCAAAGTGCCATTCAAAGTGCTGGTTCTTAGACCAAGGTACTTAAATGATTGCTGGCTTCCGTACAAATTTGCCCATGCCTCAAGGTCTTCTGCTGAGCCCTGTTTGGGGTCCCCCCCAAAAAAAGCAAGTGAAATTGGGTGGCAGCGGAAAGCAGAGCCATTTCTGCAGCAGCGCCCAAACTTTGTAATGGCTTACTCATTTATCAAGCCACCTCCCTTGTTCTCTTTTTCCAGGTGCCAGTTAACATCACTATTCACCTAGCACTCTGGAGTCATCTGGCTGCTATTTTTAGGATACTTCCTGACATCAATAAGTGTTTTTCGTTGCTTTTGTTTATCCTGTGTAGACTGTTCTAGATGATTGTTTTTGGCTGAAAGCTGCCAGAGGCCTGGATTAGGTGGAAAGGTGTGGTATTCGTGTTTTCAGTAAAATAGATAAATACCCTGTTTTGCCACTGTCCTGAGGTACAGGGTAAAATAGGTATGTGGTGCACCGACAATTCAGATTTGCAGTGAATCATGGGACAAGCCTCGCTAGGTCCTGCCTCCTGATAACCCAGTATCAAAGGCGCTAGGCCCCACTGCCGTCCCAGGGTGCCTCAGGAGTCCTGTTCTCAGGGATGCTAACTTTTGAACGAGCCCCTGTATCTCCCCTTTTTAACAGCCCTTTGAACTGAGCAATTAGATGTTAATCTTTAGCATCCTTTCATGGAAAATTTTCACCTATATCCTGTTAGGAACTGGTCAGCCTAGTGTTTGGGGTTTGTTTTTCCCCTCTGGTCATTTGGCAATCCTAAATTCCCCCAATTGTCTTCGTTTTGGTCATAATTTTGGGTTGCCACCTTCTTTTTCTAGCGGGGTAGCTATGCCTTTTACAGTTCTGCAGCAGGTAGAAATTCAGCAGGCGAAGCCTTTCCTAGTTCTGCACCTTAATGCCGAACGTTTAATTTCTGTATG
>NW_015220504.1:0-1100 GCF_001447785.1 Gekko japonicus | reverse complement strand
CTCTCTCTCTCTCCTGCTTTGCTTCAGGCCGGCTCCTGAAGCAATCCAGGGGGTGGAGGCGCACTGCCAGAGCAGGCGGTCCACAAAACACTAGCAACGCAAGGCGTGGGTTTTTTTCCGTCCTTAGGTTACCCTGTGTGACTCTTTCTGGATTCCTTTATGAGTACTTGGGGTCCCACAAACTGAATTATCTTCCCCTCGATGGCCCAGAGTCCTACCATGAACTTGACCGTGCTGATACTTACCCGGGAGTTAAGTTACACAACCCAGGAATCCCGGCTCCCCCAACTTCCTTCTCAGCTCACTGCCCCAGTTCAGTCCAGACTTCCTCCTCCCTTCTAGTCCCAAACTCATCCCTCCTGACCCCATTTAGAACTAAAGGCCTCCCATTACAATCCCTTTTAGCCATTCTTTAGCCAGCTTGGCCATCAAATACAAAGTCGTCGTCTGCATTAGATGACCCGGAGCCCAAGGTTCAAAAGTGATCACCTCTCAGCCTTCCTCATTCCAGTCTCCACTAATAAGCTTGTGTGAGTTTCAGCTACAGTGGGAGGTATTCTCAGCCCCTTAAGGCAAAGACCGGACCTTGAACTATGAGAAATCGAAGAACGGCACGGTGCATCCACTGCTGACTTGGCACTGCTCCACACTGCAAGTGGAGGACTGCGTGGACGCTTGCCCACATCAAACGCTTACAAAACCAACCAGGGGAAAAGATACAGGCTAGCCTCTGGTTCGACACAACAGGAACTCAATGTATTGGTAGTACTTTAACAACAAAGCAATGGGGAAGAGCAAACCGTGAACACTGTGCCCTCATCTCCGGGGAGAAAAGGCAGAACAAATAAATACTATGTAGACAGAAGGGATGAGGATTCAGGCATTCAGTCCCTCACCTGAAATGTTACGGGCCAGCAACAGACGTATCACACAGACCTTCTAGTCCAAGTCCCTTCTGCATTTCAGGGACTGTAGCACTGTCCGGAGATGGGAGGTGGGGCTGTGTGAACGGATAATCCAGAGCCACACCATGCCAAGGGGAGAGAAATACATACACACAGAGAGGGCATCTGGAAGGAACAGATCGCATGGCAAGAGGT
>NW_015220503.1:0-1100 GCF_001447785.1 Gekko japonicus | reverse complement strand
AGTGCATTGCAGTAGTCCAGTCTGGAGGTCATGGAATTATGGATCAAGGAAAGCACTCATTGACCAAAGCACAGGCCCTGTTTTTCAAAAAATAAGTCTGAGTCCAGGAGCACACACAAACTCTTCACTTCCTCAGCAAAATCAGTGTGTGATCTCATCCACCCTAAATCACTTCCCTCAAGAACATCTGTTTTTCCCAAGTACCAATACTTCCGTTTCATCTGGTTTCTGTTTTAGTTTAAGTTTTGTGCATTTGACCGTGGCTTACAGTCTTAAAGTCCTAAAACTCCCTATAATACTGACTTAGCCTACAGGACTGGTAAGAAGATAATTTACATTAAATCTTTTGAAAACAAAGTATTATATAAATCACAAGTAGGCTTCTTAGTATATGCAGAATGAAACGGTCCCATAATATTAAGTCACCACAGCAGGTTAGGGAGGAGGGCCTTTAGGGGCGATAGTGTGACTTCCTGGGTTACTTGAATCTGTAACAAAAACTGCACATTGGGTATTCTGTTCATCTGCCCTCTTTCCCACTGGTCTTTTCCTGTTGTCCTGGAGTAAAATGTGGAAGAAACTTTTTGTGGTGCCCTCTGCATTTGATGTAAGAAAACCAGTCACTCATTTCTTTTTACATGTCTCACATTAAAGGATACGGTGGTCTGTAGCGTAAAGATTTGTTGTATTTCTGTTAATTTGTAAACAATTGGCATGCATACCAACTGTAAGCACCGCAAAACCAAAACAGCCTCTTGAAATGAATGTTAATTGCATAAGATATTTTTTATTATATCATCCAAAGACTCAAGGCAGCTTATAACATGCCACAGACACTATAGAATATAGCATTTAGCAAAACTAGCCAAGAAGACTCAGTTCAATACCAAAACAAAAAGCTACCCTTACAAATTAAAAGAAAGCCATATGGAAAAGCTTTATCTTATTTTTCTAAAAAAAGGTATGTTCTGTGTCAGAATGTGATAACATGAATCCTCTAATGAAATCCACTATATTATATATTAGATTAGTAAGGACTGGCTAAATCTACAATAAGATGGTTTCTTGTACTGCTCAGAGAGTAGTACTTTATGTAGGAG
>NW_015220502.1:0-1100 GCF_001447785.1 Gekko japonicus | reverse complement strand
GTGCGGAGCAGGTTCTTCAGGTGACTTCTGGGAGTAGCCGCTCAGCCGGGAGGCTCGCTGATGCCGCCGCTGCTGAACGGAGGCAGCTCTGTTCAGGTAGCTCTCAGGTGCCTAGCTCCAGTGTTGCCTGGGCGATGGGAGGCCTGTGCTCCCACTTCCCTGCACCATTCCCTGCTGCGTTCGCACAGCACACAGTGGTTTGTGGATGGAAGGAAGGGAACGGTTGCTCCACCTGAAAAGGGCAGTGCAGTGAATGGGAGTGGAGGGGGGGGGAAGGGAAGGAGAGATACAGCAGTGAGGTGGGGCTCCAGGTTTCAGGCAGGGTGGAGGTCTAGTGAGGATCTGGAGGGTACGACTTGTCACTGACTGAACAGCAAAATGGAAAGCTGCTGTGCTTGACCCGTGGTCTGTGAATGAAAGGCTTTGCTCCGGCATTTGTTCTGGGGAAGCAACACCGACTTGGGTTTCACATGGAATTGAACATCTCCATGGTGATGGGTAAACAGGCATGTAAGCAGGTGGCTTCAAACACCAGACAACATGCCTTGGCCAGGCCACTTGTCAGTGTAGCAGGGGACACGTGCTGTACCCTGTGAGAAATGCTCGACAGAGCAGCCCTGAATGGCCTGGCTGGGGGATTATGGATTTCCTTGGGAAGACACCATCCCTTGGTCGTGCCTGATGCACCCTTCATGGAGACCATTCTGCGGTGGGGCAGGCAGAGGGTCCAGTTGGTGTCAGTTTTGCTTTTCAAATGAGCACAGTGGAGTTCTGTCCTGGGAAGGGCCCTGTGCACAGGCCAGGCTGTTGGCTGTGCTCAAGACACTCAGAACGTCTAGCAAGGGTGCGTGCTCGCTTGTGGGTGCGTGTGTGGACATTGGGAGTGGGGAATCTCAACAAGACCCTCCTCTTGTAGATAATCAGATGGGATTGCTGTGGATTACCCTTTGGTCATAAATGTTTCACTAGCAAAAACAAACCTTCCATCCCAGCTGCCAAGGAGCCTCTGGACACTCTTGTTGGAGTTATGCTGCATGCTGGTGATTTCTGTTGAGTGTTTGAGGTAACTTTGCTGTTGGTGAGTGTGTTTTTGTTGCCCG
>NW_015220501.1:0-1100 GCF_001447785.1 Gekko japonicus | reverse complement strand
TATACATATATATATATATATATATATAATTCAGTAAGAGGATCCCACACTTCCCTTTCCTTGTCAATGATGACCATTGACTAGGAACATGTAGTGCTAAGTTCACTGTGGTACAATGTCCTTACCTGGAATTAGAAGCCTATGTACTTCTCTTACAGTAACATTCAATATCTGTTTGCAATGTGTGTAAACTACTTGTGCTCAGAATAATGATCCATCCCAGGCAGTGCCCAGGTATGTTAAGCACACCTGGTGGAGAGATTGCGGAGAGCCCTCTGTGAATTCAAGGATTCCCTGCCCTTGAGAGTTCTCCTCTCATCAGCTACCCATGTGGGAGGGGATTATAATACCTTTAGAGTTCTTACCTTCCAGGTATTGAAAGTTCCAGTGTGTAACAACAATATAAAACATGTGTACATAAAGAGCAGCCAGCACAAAATGAAAACTACAATTAGAACTCACTGAATTCACATCTCTAAATAATTTTTAAGCATATAGTGCAGAAACAGGAAGAAGTTAAATAGTAACCTAAGTAACATAAAAGATAGATGTTCTCTTCTCTTATCATAGCCATACACATTTTAGTACTACAGGTAAAAGAGGAGAAATTGCTCTGGTTTGTAATTATCCTTGTCTACATAACAATAAGTGATGTGTTTTCTGTTTTCCCCCATACATGCACACAAAGAGATTCACAAATGCACACAAACATGAGGAAATTTTCATCAGTTTCCTTCTATTTTCAAATTCATTACATTCAGGGATGAAAAGTCTTCAGTTAGAAATATGAAATGATTAAGTTAAGGCTTATGAATCCTTCATGAGATGAGAACTTAATACAATTAGTTTTCAAATTGCTGGATAGTGATATTTTAATGATTTCCTTTTCTGTGGCAATGAAGTGACATCCAAAAGAAGAGTAACAGGAGCGTAGGTCAGTGTATGTTATCCATGACAATATGTACACTGGGGTCTAGTGGAGTAATTATCCTTCCAAGATTTTTTCCCACCTTAATTACTCTGCTTCTGCCCATCTACTGTTCACTTGTTCTGTATTTTCTGAGTACTGTAGTGTTTAGGAAGACATGCTTTACCCTGAC
>NW_015220500.1:0-1100 GCF_001447785.1 Gekko japonicus | reverse complement strand
CTTGGCGTTGAATTTTAACTGTGCTTAAAGTGCAAATGATACACCGCCCTGTCTTTTTATTGCCCATACCGAGCATACACACAGTTGGAGATGTCCTCTGTTGTACGTGCTTCTCTTTTCAAAGCGATTCCGTTGCCCTTGTGCTCTGAAATCCTTGTTAGTCCTGGGCATTGATTCCTTAGCTTAGCTTAGCCTCTCCCTTTCCCCTTATTTACAGGGTTTTTCTTTTTCTTTTCTTTTTTAGGCAGCCCATTCTGATTTAAGACTCTTCCGAGCAAGCCGCCTCACAAAGTCAGTAAACAAATAAAAGAAAATTTGAGATAAGTAGCTGAAATGTTTAGCAGAAACAAGGGAGAGGAGAGGAGGAAACATGGAACCGAATTCTCAACGGTATGGATTTTACACAGTGTGTGTGCTTACCTTTTGCCTAGCCTGTATAATATGTTCTGTTAGAGTTATTGTTCTCACAAAGAGAATATTGTATAAAATATATGCATCAGCAGAACATTAAACCTAGCACTAAGCGCTGTTTATCATTGATCATAAACTGGTTGTGCTTCCATGGCATGCTCCGTTCCATTATGAGTTCACCTCATACTTCTCTTTTTATGTATTTACAGGATTTATACCCACACCCTTCCGTTATAAATAATACCCAAGGTGGCAACTTCACTGAAAAATAACAAACAGCAAATATTGTAAAAACGTCCGTAGGAGACACTGAATAGAAAATGGTCTCTCAACCTGAGGAAAGCCCGCAAAAGAGGGACTCAACTTTTCTGACGGCGAAATTCAGACCGTGCTGCCTTCAAGATTGTCGAGGAAGATAATCTTTCATACAACACACCTGAGGAGAATTTCAAGTATTCCGAAACCTGTGTTGTCTTTGGATGATTCTGTTGCCTTGCCCTTCTCACTGATGTGGAGGACCAAATTTGGGGCCCTGACAATTTGAGCATCTGATCCCATTTCCCCCCAAAAATCTGTCTCTTAGACTCTAGCTACCATCTCATCTTTTGCCTTGAATCAGCACTCGGCTGTGCACAACATTCCATCCTGTCTGCAGTATTTTTACTTTTCATAAGACCAGTTATTTAAAC
>NW_015220499.1:0-1100 GCF_001447785.1 Gekko japonicus | reverse complement strand
GGGGAAATACCACAAAAGAGCTGTAAATGTCCGACGGACAAATGTCTGCTTTCTAAAGCGGCTGTCTTTGTCCCGCAGATACCCCGTCCGCCATCCCAGAGACGCCCGATATCCGGAGGCCGGTGACGGCGAAGGAGCGCCAGCGCGAGCGTGAGGAGAAACGCAAGCGGCGTCAGGAGCGAGCCAAGGAGCGCGAGAAGCAGAAGAAGGAAAAGGAGAAGGAGCGCAAGGACATGCTGACAGAAAACGACCGGAACCTTCTGGAGAGGTGGACCAAGATGGTCGACCGGACCCAGAACAAGCCGGCCCAGAACGGCTCCGCAGTCCTGCCGCAGGCAGCCCCCCCCAGCCATGTCCTGTCCCAAGTCCCCCCTGCCAACCCTCTGCCACCTCAGGTGCCTCCTGCCAGCCGTATCCCACCTGCCTCTTCTGCCAACGTTTCCGCACCCGCCGATTTCCTCGCCTTCTCGGACAAGGTGGCGCCTGCCTTGAGACCCAAGCTCACTCTGGTCCCGGTGGGTGCAGAACTCGCCCCGGTTCAGGGCTCCAACGCCAACGTGGTCCACTTCTTCCCAGCCCAGACCGCCCCATTCCTGGTCACTGCCCCGGCCTGCCAAAAGGCAGCTCCATCCAAACCGGAGTGCCTGCTCAGTGTCAAATACGGACCCGCCCATATATTTCAAGCCTCGTATGGGGTGACGGCCCTCAGTGCCTGGAGCGGCGTCCCTCAGCCCGAGAACTGGGCCGTGGCCGGACAGCTGCCGGCGAACCAGCCGGAAATCGCGCCCCCTAGCGACACGTTGCCAGAACAGACTGCGACTTACGGAGCGAGAGGGGATGTGGAGGAGGCCATGTTCCTGACGGAGGTGGGCAAACCCGAGGAGCCCTCTCAGGGCTTGGCCGGGGAGGAAACCCGAGGGCCCGACCGGCAGCAAATGGCCTCAGGGCTCCCTCCAGAGACCGCCGTGCCTTCAGAGCCCCCGGATATCAATATGGTGACTCAACAGCTGTCAAAATCCCAGGTAAGTTAGTTATTTGGTGTAGTTTGGTGTAGCGGAATCATATACTTGGTCTCTATATTTCTGAGCAATGCAGGTCCT
>NW_015220498.1:0-1100 GCF_001447785.1 Gekko japonicus | reverse complement strand
CCCCTGGGCAAGAGGGAAGCTGACTATGGGCCAATCTCTCTTTTCAGCCTAAATTACCTCACAGAGTTGTTATGAGGATAAAATGGAGGGACTGTGTCCATTGCCTTGAGATCCTGGGAAGAAGGGTGGGAACACAAGTACGGTGCACATACAGAGAAGCAGTTAAGGAAGGTAGATTTTGTGCCCATACAGATAATGGAACACAGTTCAACAAAATTACTTTCTGTATAATAAATAATACTATCACTAGGTAATAATGCCACACTCATACATAAAAATACAATTTCTCATTTAATCAAAAGTACTTCATTTGAATAAAACAGAATGCAAAGATTAAAAAGTGAGTATTTTTTATTTGAAAATAAAACAGTACTTAAATGTTAAGTGTATTTCAGCCAGTTCAGGCGATCCTATCATTAGGATCGAGTGGGGTGGGATGTGGGAGGGAGTGGTAATCAGTAACGGCATGATGTCTCTTCTGGGAAACACCAAAAGTGATGTCATGGCTGCCTAGGAATCACTGTAATTCTTGGCAATTCCTAGAGAGGACTGATGTCACTTCTTGAGTTTTGCCTGGAAGTGATATCAATCCTTTCTAGGAATTGCAAAAAAACTCTATGGTTTTACCATAGAGTTTTTGCCAATTCCTAAAGAGACGTGACATCATTTTTGGTTTGTCCTGGAAATGTCATCACGTTGGCAGAGATTTGAACAATCTTTCTCTATCGCGCACTGGCTGCTGGAGTGCTGCCAGGCAAGGCCCTATGGAGCCAGGAGATCTCTCACCCCAGTGGGCACATGGCAACCCTACCTATCATACACTGTCTTTTAAAATGTATTGCTTTATAAATCCTTCCATAGGTAGGGCTTAAGGCTGAGAACAATCACAAATTGCAAAAGTATTCAGTAATATATATAAATGTAACAATTGTTGGCAGTTTCAACACTGGTGATATGCCCCAGGTTCAATGCTTTTGGAAAGCAGGCTTTCCCCCTGCTTCGCTACAGCATCATAGTACCTCTGTATACCACCCAGGTTTTCCTCCGCTCTTCAGCAATCTCTCCCAAACTTGCTTTGCTGCATTGTTTTGGGGAAGATC
>NW_015220497.1:0-1101 GCF_001447785.1 Gekko japonicus | reverse complement strand
TCTTAGTCCACTTTGAGTCCATTATTGATGAAGGAGTTACACAACACCAATAATTAGTTCAAACACTCCAGCAGGAAGGAAAGACATGCACACGAACATAGCTCCATGACCCTTTAGAAAATTCAAGTTTCTATTTGGTTCTAAAAAACAAACCAAATGCAGCTATCAGAGCTGCAATTTGAAAGAAGGGACAGTTGTGGAGGGAGGGGTTATTTAGCCCTAATCCTCTGGGGCTGTTTTCCTACTGAAACTCACCAGCCACAAATCTGCTTGTTTGTTTTGAAACTTCCACTGGCACATACAATACATTAAAAGCATCTTCATGGTAGTTATTTCCACTGCAAAAATGGGTCAGTGGGGAAAGGATTAAATATCACCCCTTCTTCAGCATCAGTCTTGCCCTACAAACTGAAGCCCCAGTAAGGACATTTTGGTGATGGTGTTTTTCTAACCAAGACAAGACAAAAAAGTAGCAACAGATTTATACATAACATGCATTTGATGTTTAACTATTTGTTCTATATCTATTTTGCTCATTTTGGAAACTACACAGAAAAATATGCTTTTTTCTCCCTTTAGAGAAGCCGTAAGCAGCTGATGAAACCATGCAAGTAATATTGCCCCACCCTCCCATAGGACCTTCCCACCCACCTTGCTAATCATGCTTTAGATTTAAATGTTTATACATAACACAGAATGCACAAAACTTATGCATGCCTGATCTCCGTGATGGGTACATTTGTCTGTATACCTTTTATTACACTGCTGTTGCTTTTTGAACACGTTCTTTTCCCCCTCCTTTCTTGTGCTACAGTACTTATTTAGTCCAAAAATGTAGTATAACAACAAACTAACACATACTGATTACATGTGCTGCAAGTTGTACTACTCAAAAGCTAAAATACAGCTTGGCAACCTTCAGTAACTGTGCCAAAAGGTCTTTTGGTACGTAAACATTTGGCATTCTCATGCAGTAGACTATTTCCTCTGGAAATACTTGCTAAGGAAGTTTATTAAATTTGGCTGCATTCTTCAAATTGAGACCTAGGATAAATCAAGGTTCTTCAAAATCTGATTTTGGACCAGTCACAGACTTTCAGT
>NW_015220496.1:0-1100 GCF_001447785.1 Gekko japonicus | reverse complement strand
TTTTTTTTTACTGTTTTGCGCTGTTCTTCCATGTAGTTATTTTAACATAGTTCTTTTTTCCTAGAGACTATAGTTATTGTCTTAGCAAAAATTAGACTGAAATTCCAGCAACCATCCTACGTTGTAGCTCTTAAGTTTTGCAACACTGCATCAGTGCAATGGCTGGTACAACCCAATATCCTCAGCACTTATTTGCCAACATATGCATCAAGACCCACAAGGATGGGAAAATGCATTTTGATTCCAGGCCACAACAGTGTTTGTGCTACCGTTGGCAGCTCTTGAAATATGGGTACTAATTTTGCCAGTGTCAACAAGGCCCTAAAGGATCATGAATATTAGATGTTATGTTTCATTGAAACTAATGGAATTAGATCACAGCCACTTTTCATCACTCTGCAGTTTAGCTAAGAGGCCTATCTTCTGCTGGCAGTTTTTGAAAGCCAACTCAGCCAGCCTAAGGGGACAATCCACCAGGAATTTCTCCTACGCAAGCCCCGCCAGCGGAAACGGGAATGGCACAAAAGCACAGCTTATGCCCCAGATGTATAACTGGCAAGGACTTCATTAGCTCCTTGTTCATTAAATATTCAGCAAAAAATAGCTTCTGTGGTTCAGCGTGACATTAAAATTCTCATAAGCACAAATTACAAAATTAACACAGGAAGGACAAATGCCATCTTATACTCAACATTAACAACTTTCCTAATCCATTTCATCCGACCAAAAAAAATCAGTTCTGAAACTTCCTCTATAGCATTAAATATTTGCTTTTCAGTACCAAAGAAAATCACAAAAAAGGGGTTATTTTAATTCAAGAACTGCCCTGTTTAAAATACATTAATGGCTTCTTACAGTGCCATCCTAAACTGAGTTACAACAACCTTCCAGGCCTACTGACTTCATTGTACTGGGAAGGGTGTAACTGCTTAGGATGGCATTGTTAAGCTAATAAAATTGTAGAGAGTGGTTATTCATTTTCAGTCTTTCTGCCTCTATTCTTTGTGTGGTAGCTTCTCACATTTCACCTGAACATTGTGCTGTAAAAATTCTACCCCCTTTAAAACTATTTCAATTATTATTTCATCCACCAATCCTGT
>NW_015220495.1:0-1101 GCF_001447785.1 Gekko japonicus | reverse complement strand
TGCCTACAAATTAAAAACAGCTCTTCAGGGAGAAAAGAAGGGCTTGGCTAGAACCTATGTTAATTATCCACTTACAGGGAATTACCGACGTGAGGGCACTTTGAAAAATGTAATCTCTTGCCTGCAGTCTCAAGTGGTACAGTCCGTCCTGCCGCCTCATTATCACCTCATTCTTCAGCAGGTACAGAGGAGGCCAGAGAGACTAAGAAGCAGCTCAGAATTCCGTCCATTTGTTTTACCTGCTCTGTCGTGGAGCCGGCTTCCTTCCCATTTATTTCCAAGCCGGCTGCAATAACTGTACAAGATACAAATGCAAGACAATAAAGTATTCATATATATATAAAAATAACCATAGGCCCTCACAAGAAATATTATCTATATGAAGCTGGAACCAATTTTATCTAAAGCCAAAGCCGGCTACAGGAGAGGGCAGCTTTAAAAAAGTATTGCTGTACTGTAACTGTTATCGTTTATCACCTGGAAAGGTTGGGGTTTCTCTTTAAAAAATAAATAAATACAAAGGATCCTAATAAACTTAAATCGTTTCCTGCATTGTGATAGCCCCTCAAAGAGTGCACGGCATTTCCAAACTAGAGTATGTGGGGAGAGAGGATTGTGGAAAGTTATTGGTGTTAAATCACTCTCTGCAGAAAATTCCAGAGGTCCATTAAAAATTCAAAGCATTTACAAGCTGCGTATAATTATAATTAACTGTAAGGCTGTTGCAGCTATTAATACCTGTTTCCTTTTGTACGATGGTGCCTCAAATTCCGCACAGCAGCAGTGGAGAGTTCTCCGCCCCACTTTCCATTACATCTCAGATGCAAACCCGATGCACTTCCATTCAAATCCTCCTGCCCCCACAAATGTATAAAACGATATAAAAGCTTCATACACCATGTGTTTTCCTGCAAGAAGAAGCTCAATTGTTCTGGTATTGTAGTGTTTCAAACCCTGCCTCCTATTCTGTTGAAGTTTTGTTTTATTCTTCAGGATTTCACCAAAAGGAAATTGGGAACAGTCAGACCCTAATTAAAGTGCCTAGCACAAAAACCTTAAAACCCTACTTCTCCAAGATATTAAAGGTAAAGGTTCCCTTGC
>NW_015220494.1:0-1101 GCF_001447785.1 Gekko japonicus | reverse complement strand
CCCCATATGGGAACTGGACAGCTGGCTTCTGCTGGTAGTAGCAGCTCCTGCCCCACTTACACAGGGCATCCGTGATGGGGGGAGGTTTAGCTGAATGGAGGGTGGCAATGATTCTGGGGCCCTTCTTGGGATTTTTTTAGGGCCCCAGGATAATTAAAACCATCTCTGTTCTGGTTAATGTTTGGTCCAAAGGGTTTAAAGATAGGACTAGGACAACATGTTAATGATCCTTAATGACAGCACATGTTTTCTCAATAGGGGATGATTGTTGGAAGATGGCTCTATTCAAGAATCCACTAAAATTTTGGTATGGTGATATGGTCTGTGCTTGAAGAAACAGCAATTTAATTTTGGATCAAACCTTGTAGGTTTACTTTACATTAGACATGTTGATTTAAGCACTTGTAGGGGGGAGTCAGATTTAGTGCACTGGCTCTGCCTCAGCTTTTCACTGAGCTGTGATCATGGCATCTACATGCATACAAAGTGTAAGTTCCATTACTATTATCAGAAACATTAGAAAAAGTACCATTTCTGATCTTGGGGACAGAATGTCTGTCTGTCTGTCTGTCTCTAGTACTGCTCATACAGCTTTCACCTTAAGCAGAAATTAGAATAAAAACTAATATTAAAATACGAAGACCTTGCTGACAAAACATATATGTATACAGGTGGGGGTGGGGCCAGGATGCTTATTCCCCCTCTTCCTCTATGCATGTTGAAATCATTATGCATGTTGAAATCAACATGCATAATATCAAGTGAAGACGGCTAAAGCGAGAGCTTGGAATTGGCTGAAGCATATAGTGGAGGGTTCAGGAGGTCTCTCTTGCTGGAGATCTAATGTGGGGTAGCTGCTAGGAAGGCATCTTTGGAGAACTGTGCTCTTTTATATTTGTAAATGGAGCAAACATTATAAAATTGCAACAAGCCTCTAGTGGTCTTTAATCAAAAAGGAACCAACCCAAGAAGCTGCTGGAACTTCTCACTTGGAGAAGAGGGGAGCATGCAATGAAATTGTTTGTACTGGTTCTCTTCAAATGTTTTAGTTATTACCATTTTTACTTATTATATAAACCACTGAGTATTTAATAGGAAAGT
>NW_015220493.1:0-1146 GCF_001447785.1 Gekko japonicus | reverse complement strand
ATTATATGGATGAAAGGGGAAAAAATAATGCTGTTCCCTTGCAAGGGAAAGTGCTACAGTGAATTATTTCAAGATCAAATCCCTTTCAGTCAACTCCACTCTCATTAGTGGGGGGGGGGCACTCCTCTATGTTCTCCTTTCGAAGGAAATGGACATTCATAAAAAGGGTTTCCTCCTTCTCTGTTATACAGCAGCATGACCTTCCCAACTGTGTTCCCTCTAAACTGAGTTAGTGTGAGCCAACTCACAGTTTTTTAGCTTCCGGCTCACACCTTTTTGTCTTTGCTCAGGAAGGATGGCTCCAGAGCAAACTAATTTATGCAGCAGCCAAATCGCTTGCTCACAATTTTAATGCCAGTAGCTCACAAAGTAGAATTTTTGCTCACAAGACTCCACAGCTTAGACGGAGAAAACTTTGCAACTTTCTGTAGAATAAAGAGTGTTGCATATAGCAGTCCCAAGGAGTCACCATCACATATACTGAGAGCTCCTTTTAAAAAGAGCTAAACTTAATGAAGCTATATTATCTAGACAACTCCTGTTTATACTTCAGCAGAAGCAAGTTCCTGATGGAATGTGCATTCTGATATTAAAAAGAAAGACATGCCACATATATATTAACATGAGTGAATGCACAATAAAACAAAAAAGGCAGTCAAGAATTATCTCATTTTCTCTCCTATAATCCACACTTTCTTCTCCTGACAGTTTAGATCATCATTTTATAGAATCTCTTCCCAGGAAAGACTTCATAACAACGTCACTGCTGGCCTTAGCTATCACCTGAGAATTCATAGCCCTAACAAAAAGGCTTCTTGGTGTCATCGGGGAACGGAAACAAAACAATCAACGCCACCAAACTTTTCAGAAGACAAGAACTATCACATGGCGATAAGCACAGTCAAAGACAGCTGGACTGGATCACAAAGGGGCAAAATGGGGGGGGAACATATGAGCGAGATGAGGATCAATGGAGGGTCCACAGGTCTGGGTCATACACAAAGGTGTTTGTATACTCCTGAGATCTCAAATGTATACTCCTGAGATCTCAACTGAAAATTCATAGCCAAAACAAAACAAAACAAAACAAAAGCTTCCTGGTGTCAGGAAATAAGTCACCGTCAAATTCAAAGCCAGTAGCACCTT
>NW_015220492.1:0-1101 GCF_001447785.1 Gekko japonicus | reverse complement strand
TGCATCCCATATTATAAATGGTTTAGTGTCTCTGGTATTGTTTATTTGGAGATATTGTCTGATTTGTTGTTCTATTTCCTCTGTGTAGTTGTCGTTTAGTATTATTGCCTTATTGCATGTCTAGCGCCTGTTGTTTGGTTTATCACCTTGTGATTTTATTTGACATTTGACCTATGCATGATCTGACCAGATGATGGGTCCGATAGAGGCCTCTACAATCTCCTCTTTCCTTGAATTTGAAATAAGGACAAAGTCTATTCTTGTGCAGCTATTGTGTCTTGCTGAATAGTATGTATAGTCTCTTGCTGATGGGTTTGTATGTCTCCAGGTGTCTGTGAGATGGAAGTCTTGTAGGCTGTTGGATAGTTTAGTGATTGATTGTTTTCTTGTGGGTATTGATTTGTTGGTTTGCTACCAGTCAAGTGCGTTGTCTATGGTATGATTTAGGTCGCCTCCTAAGATAACTTCTCCCTCTTGAAAATATTTTAATTTGTTCAGTGTTTCTTTGATGAAGTTTAGTTGGTTATCGTTGGGTGCATATACTGAAGCTATTGTTGTTTTGCGGTCTTCGAGCATTCCTTTAATAAATATATATCATCCTCCCGGGTCCATCTTGGTTGCTTGGTGTTGAAATCTAACTCTTTTAGTAAACAGTATGGCAACTCCGTGTGATTTAGAGTTCCCTGCAGCATGGTATTGTTGTTGGATCCATTTTGCTCTTAAGCTGTCTTGCGTACTTGGTTTGAAGTGAGTTTCTTGTAGAAGGATTATATCTGATTGTGTTTCAGCTAGTTCTGTTATTATATGTTTCCTCTTGACGTTGTTGAGTCCTTTGGTGTTGTAAGTTAGTATGTTGCAAGTCTGGGTCATGTTTTGCTGTGTTTACTTTTGTTTGTTTGCTTTGGTTCTTTTCAGATGTATTTTTATGTCTTTTGTGATTGTTTGTGTATTGAGCTACCTGTTGCTCTGTCTACAAGGAGGGTCCTTCTTAGTGTTGTGGTGTTTCTAGTAAATATTTCCTTTTGTGTTTGAGAGTACTGGAGTGTAAACTTATTGAGAGCAGATTTAGCTTAAAGTGTAAGTTCTTGTGCAATAAGTATT
>NW_015220491.1:0-1101 GCF_001447785.1 Gekko japonicus | reverse complement strand
TTCAGTCATGCAGTGAAGATCCTTGTGCAATGATGGCAACTGCTGCTAAAGCAACTTTTTAAAAAGCTTCATTTTAGTGTTTCAAGAAGCATCATAAGGAACACTAGTAGTTAATCAACCTATCAGTGCACTCTTTTATGTGTTAGGATGACACAATCTTTAATTGAGGCAAAAAGAATATAAGTGTGATGTCTAAGGACTTCTCAAGATTCCATCTTTTCCTATAATAAGTAAAAATTCTGGGTTACTGAGTGACAAGTTCATGCTCTCCTGTTAATAGCTTTCTCCTTTTTTGTAGTACTCAAAACTTCATCACACTTCTGGTTGTGGCCTACAAGGATACGCTGGTAGAAAATAATAATTCTAACATTTTAGAAGTTTTCCTAAGGAAATTTTGAAGGTTTTATTTCTTTCTACAGTTATCACCTGCTGAAACAAAATTAAAAAATAATTTGCAGAATCACATTTTGGTTGTCTTTTTATGCATTTTGTAAAATACTATAATTATTATCATAATGATTACAAATGGAAACAGAGGTTTCAATTCAAATTAAGCATTCTCAGCTTTTATTAAACATAATGGGAGTTAGCTCTTGCCCAGACAAAAATCATATTTTGTCAGGTGTGGGGTTTAACTGGACCCCAAGTAAGCAATAGAAAGTTTTTAAAAACCTTTAGAGTTTGCCTTGAGCATTCCACCAACAGCCAAGAGAGAATGCAAAGGAGAGGAAGAGAAGGAGAGCAGATGCACGAGGAAGAGAAAGAATGACAGGAAGAAAAGTGGCAGGTGGGGGCAGAGAACATGGGAGAGAAGGGAAAAGGCAATGAACAGAGGGTAGGAAAGGAAAGGCATGAGGGAAAACAGAGACAGTACGGGACAGAGTGCAGTGCAAGAAATTGGATTTCCCTTATGAGTCCTCATGGGTCCCCACTTATAAGGTTGCCCTTTCTCATAAAACTAGTAATTTATTATACATTGTGTAGTTTATGGTGTGAGAGTTATCACTCACTTGCAGAAATGTTGATTGGTATATGACTTGCACCTCCCAATAAGATCTGTTTGTGGATAACAACACAGTGGTGGTAGATAAGAATTTTATT
>NW_015220490.1:0-1101 GCF_001447785.1 Gekko japonicus | reverse complement strand
CTGGCATCCCTAGATTCAGGGGTGTTGGGCCTGGGAAAATGCATATCTGAATCTTCTCTCCTCAAATCCAGGAACTGGTTTCAGCTACTACAGTGATAAGTCCTGGGTGGACAAGCCAGTCCAATTGTGAATGACTGCTTTAGCACAATATACAGCAATCTGTGGAAGCAGCCCCTAGTAGACCTCATCCTACCATGGAGATAAGTGAGTTAGTAAGCTTTTCTGACTCAATTTTTGAACCCCAGGAGCAAAGCCGGTCAATCCAACTCCACATATATATTTTTTGGACTCCATATGTGGGAAGTACTGTTTGAATCAGTTCTGAGAAAGAACAAGTTGGAAGAGGGGAAAGATTCTCTGATAACTTTTTTGTAGCAGTTTGGATGAATGGAAACTGACAAAAATATGCATGTTCCTCCCTTATCCCAGCCCCTAACCTGTGACTTGGTCAGGGCTCTTTATAGGCATTATTAGTTGGCATCTACTGGCCAATATTTATTGCTTTTTTTCATTGAGCACATTTTAGAGTTGCCATTTTAATGCATTTTCCCCTTGTATTACCAATTACATTTTCACAAGGAAAGACTGGAATGCAGGCTGTAAACCAGCATTATATCTAGTTTCTAAGTGCTGAAGGAGGATTGTTTTTAAAAGACCATAAATCATTTTAATAATACTTAGCATTTTTAAGACTCCTTTTTTATGGCTGTAGAAGTGGCAAAAAATCCCCATAAAGCCCACAAATGTGATAAAGATATGCAGGGCTACAAAAGAAATTGCTGATATACAGTTGGAAAATTGTAGAGCAATCCAGTGGGAAAATGTCAGAAAGTGGATGTTCTTGAAACTTCACAGACAATTTATGCATAGGCATTTCATGTGAAGTTTTACAG
The DNA here is from genome assembly GCF_001447785.1 of Gekko japonicus. Lineage (NCBI taxonomy): Eukaryota > Metazoa > Chordata > Lepidosauria > Squamata > Gekkonidae > Gekko > Gekko japonicus. The sequence continues at coordinate 208 of NW_015220490.1, read as the reverse complement.
GTCAGTCTTATGGTCCTTCCTTGCAATATCTTGGCATAAAATGTCATTGCAATCCTATGAATTTACAGAAGAAAGGCAGGAAGCAAAAAAGAGAAAAAGTAAAAATAAGTGATAATGTAGCAACACCAAGAGTTGCTGCTAAAGCAAGAGGCAGGAGGCCTCCAAACACCAACCATAATCAGGACCGGCCTGTTATTGTTAAATTTTA
>NW_015220489.1:0-1101 GCF_001447785.1 Gekko japonicus | reverse complement strand
AGAGAGCTTTTCATACCATATTTAACAGGCTGTCCCAAAGTGAGTGTGCAGCAACTCAAAATGAGTGTTCATGGGCTGTAGCTCAGTGGACTTCCCAAGCCGAAGGGACTATGAGAAGTGAGGTACCTGGTAACCTGAACTGGTGCATGGGATGATGTAGGGGAAAGAAAACAAGGGTCCGGTAGAATCTGAATTTGTATAGAGTGGGTGGGAAGTTTGTGTATGGGAAGAAGAGAAGAAAACTGTAAGTAGTCAGAGGTAGACACTCCCAGTTTGGAATAAGTGCAAGAAATGACTTAAGGGGGAAAGTGATGCTACTGCAGCAAAAATATGAGGCATTCCAAATTGCCTGAATGCATGCCAGGAGGAAGAGCCAATGAAGTGGAAGTTGCACTAGGCAGGACACAGGATACTCAGAACATTGATTGGTACATATCGCATATATGTGCAGAAAGGACAGATCTTGGAAATATTTGCAAGGAACAAGAAATAGAAATTCACAATGTCTTTTGAACTGAAAAGGAAAGGGGTAAATTTAATTGTGAGGCTGAAATACCAGGCATTTAGAATCCTTGTGGGAATAGGAAAAGTAAGAAATGTCTTTCTGTAGTCATCTTGGCACTGCAGACCTGACTGGTAATACCTAGATTATTTCCTCATTGTCCAGCCTGCTAGTTCCGGTTTTCCCCATTTCTGGTAGCCACCTGCCTCACTTCTGCTGGTGGGGGCACAGAGCAAGGCTTTTTCAGTGGCAGTAGTGCTTCTTTGGATAGTCCCCCCCCCCTTGAGGCTCAACTGGACTGGCACCTACTTTACTGTTCTTCAGGCACTGTGCCACAATGTTTCTCTTTAATCAGGCTTAATGGAAGGGTTCCATCTTTTTTAGTTATGCTATGGTCTACTTCCAACCTGAGGACTGTTTTTTGGGTTTAATTCTAGGTTGCTTAATATTTTTATGCCCCTGGCAGGCGCTTCACTTGCTTTTGTGGTTTGTTTTGGGATTGATAATTTTGTGATTGATTTCATTTAATTTAAGTCATTTTGAACAGGTGTCTGAAGAGATGGCATATACATTTCTAAATAATAAAATCATAATCCAGT
>NW_015220488.1:0-1101 GCF_001447785.1 Gekko japonicus | reverse complement strand
AACTTTTGCATATTCTATGAGATATAGCACTTCCCTGGCTTTTTTCATATGCTGTTCTCAGATATAGACATGACACACGGGGGTTATGCAAACAGGCACAGAGTGTTGGGTCGATTTCTCCCCTTACTTTTTAGGTTCCTGGGGATGTTTAGGGCTATTAATTGTTAATATCTAAGATGATTATGGAACATATTATCAATGTCAAGATATTGAGCCTTCAGTTTCCACAAGCTAAAAGAGAATAAGGTTTATTCCTTAACCACCCCTTTTTTCTATATCTCCTTTGAATTATCCAGTACTAGTACCGTTGGAACCAAGATACTAGACTGGTTGTACCTTTGAGTGGTGGTTGTGTTTTTAAGACTGATGTGTTTGACCCCTTTCCTTTCATTTTACTTGAGAGAAAGAGTAGCTTGTATTTAAATACAATGTATAGTTCCTTAACTAATTTGTTGTAATGTACTGAGGAATTTTTTTTTAATTGCCATTAATTCACTTTCAGCATCTTAACATACACACATGATTGAGTTTAATTAAACATGCCTGCCACCATGTTGCTCCACCATAACCCCCAAAAACAGGGGCAATATCATACCTTCACTAGTTCTAACACAGGAGCTTAGTTTCTGAATTTCTCAGAAATTCAGGCTATAGTTCTTCAAATTTTGGGTCTTAAAGAAACATATATGAAAAAGTGGGGTGTGGGGGGAAGAGAGAAGGGGAAAAGATGGTGCTGATCAAACAACAACACGATCTGTAATATACAATATAAAACTGGATTTACAGAAGCTGATATTAAAGTGCAATACCCTGCTACTTCAGAAATAAAGGCAGAACAGCATTTTTATGCCCCATTAATTTCAGCTGTGAATAACCTTGATCTTTCTGTTGAAAGGAAACAAATGAGACAACCCTCAGTGGCTAAGCTGGGTCACTAACGTTTGCTCCCCTTGAGTTCTGCCATTACTGTTGCATTGTTGTGGCACGGAATGGATTATCACACCTACGCTGGCACAGTGATGTAGTGCACAGTTAAGCAGAGAGTTGTCAGACTCCCAAGAGGGGCCTAGAAATCTCCAGACTACAGAGACCAGTTACCCT
>NW_015220487.1:0-1101 GCF_001447785.1 Gekko japonicus | reverse complement strand
TTTTTTTTTAAAGTTCCATGAGTGGACACATCTATGATCCCAAGATCTGGGAATCTTGGGAAATGTGCACCCATGTAGAAACCACAAAAAGTTTCAAAAGAACACTACGTGTTAAAATACTAAAAACAACAACAAAGCTTTAAAAAATCTTTTTGATAGAGAGGCAGTAGAGTCAACATGAGCGGGGATGGGGGTTGGGGGGTTAAACAGAGCTAGAGGGAGAGAAAGCAGAGCCTGCCCTTGTGATCCCCTCTCTTGTATATTAGAAAATTACAAAAGCAGCAACAGACATTTTATTTCCCCCAGAAACTGCATTTTATGATTTTATAAGCTAAGCAACCACTGAATTAAAATGCTCTAGCTTTAGAAGAATGCAAATAGCTACCATTACAAACGGAGGAAACTAAAACTGATTAGATGACTGTATCAAGCTTGCAGACGTCAGATTATCGCCAATTTAAAGTCCTGGTGTTGATCTTCTTCACAGACCTAAATGGTCTCGGCTGAGTATACCTCCAGGACCATCATCTCCCATTTTCAACCTACTGGTTCTTTAAAGGTCTTCTTGAAGGCCCTGTTATATGAACCATCCATGGTCTAATGCGCAGTTTGCTGCTACATGAGGCAGAGGCCCCTCAGCAGTGCCCTGAGGATATGGCCTTCCTCCCTCAGAGAAGCTCTCTCTGCCCCTTCATTGTTGGCTTTCAGATGCCAGGCAAAGTCCATTGTGTTTGAAAGGACTGCTGCAGTTTTTCTGCTAATGTTGGTTAATTTAGCTTACATTATTGGGTTTTTTGTTATTTTATGTTGACTGTGTAATGGTTGTATTATGATATTTTTGTGTTTTCATTGTGAACTGCCTTGGAGAATTCTCTAGTTTAAAAATAGGCTAGAAATATTTTAATAAAATTAGTTATACAATAAAATAAAACAGACTATAGTATTTAAGACATAGTGGTATGTATCCAACTGGAGGAAGAGCCACTTGTTGAAGGAAGGCTTTTTAGATTGTAGAAAGGTTTCAAACTTCGCTCAGTGGAGTGGAAGGATACAAGCTAGCTACAGAGGTGAGCATAAGAGAAGCCAATGTTGGATTAAGCC
>NW_015220486.1:0-1102 GCF_001447785.1 Gekko japonicus | reverse complement strand
TTTTTACTTACGAAGACAGAACAATGGCAACAGCATCATTTAGAACACTCTCTCCAAACAGCAGTGCATACAGATCAACATCAGCGTGCAGTTCGTTAAAAATTGCCAGTACGGTGACTACAAGTAAAAAAAGGGGAGGAGACTTAAAATTGGTATTATGTATGATTTTGAACAAGGAAGACTATGATTTCTTGTTTCCAACAGCAACAGAACAAGAATATGACACTGACATAGCTACGATAGGGGAAAGAAACTGAAACAGCCTTCCACAACTTTTGTCTAAGGCCCAATTCCTCATGATCATTTTGCATGTGCCAATGACATCGAGCAAGGACTTGTCCCTTGTGAGTCAAGTGTCCCAGTCAAGTTTAATCATGGTTGTTCCTCCACAGAGGCATACAAATCAATAGTGAAATTGTATGAAATAAGTACTCTACTAATCACCATGCAAGAACATGAACATATCCAATATTAACATCATAACTGGATCTTAAGGGAAGTTTTAGAAACATTCAGTTTCTGCCCTCTGTGATGACTTAAACACTTCAACAATGACAGTAGATGAGAACAGCACATCTGTAAGCCTTCTGCCCTTCTATGTATGATTAATAGCACTTGGAAATGTGAAGACAGTATTCAGTTGTCAAGACCTGGATAGAACAGACATACTCAACACAGATAATTTTAAGCCTCCTATAATAGAGTTTTGCAAGCTTGTGTACCCCCCCCCTTCAGTTGCAGTTAGGAAAGCCAGGTTGTAAGCTTCAAGCAAAAGTCCTGGTAAGAAGCATACAACCTTTTCTGAGACTTTGAACTAGAAACTCATGCATAAAAATTTCAAAGATGTATTATGTTAGTGCAAGTATGCTTATGCAAGTCTACTTAACTGTGGGTCAGTTGTAGCCTCCTGCTAAACATTTGCAGTTCATGGAGAAATTCAGAACACCTATTCTCTGCTCCATTTTCCATCTCTATCACAATGATGTTGAGGGTGAGAGGAAACTGCTGCAGCAAAGCTCCTTCCCTTATCACCAAGGTAACAAGCAAAACCATAGGATAGCTCCTCAGCACTCCAGCATGCCTCCAGTTTCTGGGAAGCAAG
>NW_015220485.1:0-1101 GCF_001447785.1 Gekko japonicus | reverse complement strand
GGGGGTATGTTTTGGTTGTTGTTGTTTTTCTGTTTATTTATAAAACGTGTTCTCTTAGTTGGTGGAAGTTTGATCATTAAGAGGTTCCAGTGATTTTCCTTCTAACAACTCTTCTCCCTAATCTCTCTGTCTGTGCACTCCCTCTGGATCCTTCATCATCACTTGGCACAGGAACTACAACAATGGTGAATGATGGTGATGATCCAAAAGGTGAAATGTTGAAGATGCTATTCCTTGGTGCTTCTGAAGAAAGCCAGGAAATAAAATTAGTGTTTGCTTTCTTATCACATGAAAGGATGAGGATTTTAGCAGCTTCTATAGACTAAAGAAATCTTGACTTTATATTCATCACTAGTGACAGGCTAGTCAATACAGTTTAGGTTGACTGTTGCTTGCAGTGGTGGGCTTTCCTGCTGTCACCAGTGGGTGTCATCCTTGGCAGTAGTTAACACATTGCTTGTGGGAGACAAGAGTATGCTGCTGGCGGGGGGTGGGTGGGTTGGGAAGAAGAGAAAATGTTAATTCTTCACTTGGATTCTTCTTCTGGCAAGTTTTCATGTCTGTGTTTCTGAGCATTTACATTATGCTCTGAATACCTGATTGACCAGCCAGGCAGAAAAGGAAGTCTCCAGTGAATGCATAGTAAAAGAAAATGCATCCATAAAAGCATCCTCTGGGAATAGGAAAAAGTAGTTTTCCTATACATCAGAGCCCCCCCCCCTTACATTGGGGGATTTACAGGGTTTTTTAAAATTATCTTCCTTCTAATCTTTTCCCCACTTATAAAATATGAACAATTCACTTATGAGGTAAATATGCTTTAAGGGAATTTTCTGAACACACAGTGTGGCGCTTCGAACCATTGAAAAAGTTGAACCCTATGAATCATTGTGTACATTAAGAACAATTGACATTTAATTTGGGGGGGGATTACAAATGATTTTATTAAAATCAGATTGATTCACAGGCCAAGAAAAACACCTTTTTTAAACTAAATATTAATTGTGCATAAAAATTGCAAGTAACAATTTTCATATACCATTGTGGTGGGAAGAAACATAAAACTCTTAAGTGTTTCCTAAGAACATAAGAGAAGCCAAT
>NW_015220484.1:0-1102 GCF_001447785.1 Gekko japonicus | reverse complement strand
AATTAACACAGCTGAAAAAAACACATTCTTCCACTTTAGTTTTGCTTGGAAGATGGCCCCCTACCTTGACTTGACTGAACTGGCTACTTGGATCCACACCATGGTATCATTGAGACTTGACCATTGTAATGCACTCTTGAAATCAATTTGGAAACTCTGTAGAATGCAGTTTGGTTATTATCAGGGCATAGGCAGTGCATGCATATTACACCATCATATATAAAACCCTTCATGGCCTTGGCTCCTCATATCTGAAGGACCTCCTTCTATGTCCAGCCACAACAACTTTATTCATCTGAACCCGGCCTTCTGCAAATGGGCAAGATTGCCCGTACACATGCATTCTCTGTAGTGTCCCCGGCCCTATGGAATGGCTTGGCTGAGGAGGTCAAGAAGGCTCCCACACTTTTGGCATTCTGTAAACGTTGTAAAACATTAAGCTTTTTATATAGGGTTGTATTGTAACAGAATGGATTTGGAAGGCATTTCAATAAAGGTCACAAGAGTAGACTGGACTGTTAATATATACTACACACACACACACACTATACTATTACTATATATTATTTATTGCTGTGTATTTTTTGTCTTGCTTTCACTGCATTATATTTCTGCATTTGGAATACCATTTTTTGCATTGTTTACATGTCATGTTTAATATTAAATAGCACTCTTGAGTTATAACAGTTGTCTATTTTGAGAGGAAAATTGCTGAGACAGTTGGATTTCCTACACAATTCAGCAGCTGTACATCTGTTGTACAATTCAAATATTGTCCAGAAAGGCACAGCATAATCATAATTTAGATATGAGTTACTTCTTCAAGGCCCAGAACCTTAAGCAACATTCTCAACAGTGATGTTTATGAGCATAGAACAGGAGTAATCTAATTTTCTACAAATGTGGCGTAGCCTTTTGAATGGAAAGCTGGGGCAGAAGTCTGTCACTTAGCAATAGTGACTATACATTTTATTAAACAACAAATTATAAATATTTTCCTATTCATAAGCTGGTGTTCCAAAAAAAACCAACCATGACCTGTGATGGTATGTATAGGATAATAATGAAATTCCCTCCCACCATTGCTCCCTCTAAGCTGTGG
>NW_015220483.1:0-1104 GCF_001447785.1 Gekko japonicus | reverse complement strand
TCTTTCACATCACCTATTGCCTGGTCCTGTATAACTGGAGACGCCGGGGATTGAACCTGGGACCTTCTGTGTGCAAAGGAGAGGCTCCTCCATTGAGACAGGGCCCCTCCGTTTCGTGGATGAAAAGAGAGGCGTGTTTGTAACACTCCAGTTTTCACAGAAACGATGAGCCCCCAACTTCTCTCTCTCCTACACACACTCTCTCCTGTTGATACGGGCCACATACATTTTATTCCACAATCATTTGAACCCTCTGCGTGCTTGGTTTACAAGTAAAGGGTCTTTGCACGTGAACAGAGCCTGAAAATCCATTTCTCACTAATGCAGCTGGACGGAAACATTGAACAAAGAGCAACGTTTCCGTCAAATAATCAATGTGTCACACACCGTTTGCCAACACAGTTAAAACAAAGAGCACAGAGAGACAGAGCAGAGCAGTAGTTAGCATCAGGACTAGGAACTGCGAGACCTAGGTTTGAATCCCCAGTCTGCTGCGGAAGCTCGCTGGGTAGCCTTGGGCCAGTCACACAACTCTCAGCCTAACCTACCTCACAGGGTTGTTGTGAGCATAAAACGGAGGAGAGGAGAAGCCGCTTTGGGTACAAATGAAATAAATAGACAGACACATTTATAGCAAGCTGAAGCGTACCTTGCACAGCAGGAAGGCTTCAGTTCGTTGAAAAGAGTGAGATTCGAACCCAGAACCACCCTAGAGACCAACAAGCATTCCAGGGTATCATCTTTTGGGAGTCAAAGCTCCCTTCGTCAGATAGTTGACCGAGCAGCTTACGATGCAATTCTGTTTAGGAAATGTATGAATTAGGAACAGGAAACCTGATTGAAACGGGTCTCCCCCCCCCCTTTCCAGTGGACCAAAATCACCTTGATTTCAAAGTCAATACCTCCTGATTGAATTGTCAAACCCTCGCTCCGATAATCTATCGCATGCATCATATGCCCTCTTTATTTAATGCTGCTTCTTGGCTGTATGGTATTTTTTTTAATTAACAATTTCAAACAAACAAAAATAAAGAACCAACGGTACAGTCTTCTTTAACTTGAGTATACAGAGACAGTTAGAAATAAATCAAATCATGACAACAG
>NW_015220482.1:0-1102 GCF_001447785.1 Gekko japonicus | reverse complement strand
ATTTTAACCCAGCAGAGAATACCTGCAAACACTAGACATCTGCTACTATTCAAAGCAAACCTGCATGCCCTAGTCTTTCACTAAGCGTACTGTGGGCACAGCAAGGACAATCTTCAACTCCTCCGTGCTTCACAAGGAACTAATGGTTTACAACAACTACATGGAAAAATACATTGGTGCAGTGAAAAGAAGAAAACAAAACCTTTACCTTATTCCTGCTTCTCTTCTGCCCGTAGCTCCTCCTGTGACCCCCAGATGAAAAGCAGCGCCTGGCTATGCCTGAAAGCATCACACCAGTCCACTGCGCTGCAAAACTGCCGTGCTGCTGCCATAAAGCACACTGCCGCTGGACGAGGCAAAATGACACAACGTCTTCAGCTCCGCCATGCTGGCGGTTTCAACACAGTCCGCTTAATATGAACAGGACCGATATGACCTCAAAGTGGGGACCCGGCTTGGAGAAGTACCCTGTCAATTTCCACAAACAGACCCATTCATTTCAGTCCGGTTTTAAATCGAGGCGGCTTTGGACGGCCCGTGCCTCTTTCTCTTTGTGTGTGTGTGTAAAAGTCAGGATTAAACGGCCTCCAGTTGGTGAATCCTCTGCCAGCCCCCGATATTCCTGGTCCGGCACATGTCCCTGCCAGTTATGGTCTCGATTTTCACGCTGATAATCGGCCCGACACGCACACAGCCGGCAGGAAATATCAGGTGGCGGTTTGGGGGTGTGTGTGGGGGCGGCGGGGTGGGGGCGTTTGCTGGAAAAGACACATTGGAATACAGCTGAGGAATTCCAGGGTCCGGCCAGAGCTCAGCCCAAGGTCAAGAGTCTGGCGAGCAGCATTTATGGACAGCAATGGACACCAGGGGGCAGCATTGCCCACTGACTGGGAAGTGAGAGAGAGAGATTGACTGAGCAGGGGTCTTCGATATCAAACTGAATCCCCTGGTAAATCCCGAGATGGTGGCAGCCGAGTCTAATGCCCTCCCAGCCTACCCAAATCTGGACGGCCTTTGCGAGAACCAAAGTCCGGCTGTACCTTAAAAGACTAACGACATTTATTTATGTTGTGTACCCAGGAGCTGCGGTGGCTCAAGTGGT
>NW_015220481.1:0-1102 GCF_001447785.1 Gekko japonicus | reverse complement strand
TCTAATGACGATGCATCAATAGAACCTTTCGAATTTGGAATTCACCAACTTTTGTACCACGGCTGTCCTTTTTATGTCATTTGTTGTAATGTCCATTAACCTCTGCTGTGTCCAGAAAATCCCTTCTCTCCAGATTCAGATATACTATTAAAAAGGGGAACTGCAACACTTTTACAGTTGATTTTCATCCATCATCTTGTAACTGCTGTGGCATTATTAGGGAGAACTATCCTTGAAAGCCAATTCTCAGTGCCTCAAAAAAGCCATCAACAACTGTGCTTTCTGCCAGCCTTTTAATCTACAAAAATTAGTTGTTAGAACCAAATTAAAAACACCAATCATTAATCCTGGGTCTCAACATTATGACTCCAATTGTTGCATCACCTGTGATTATCTTAGGGAAACTGTCACATTTAAAAGCACAATTACAGGTAAAAACGAATACATCAACCAATGTATCACTGCAAATCCACCAATGTTTTGTATGATATACAATGCAAACACCCAGGATTCAACAAAAAGGATGCTGGGAAAGCCACCAAAGAGCTTTATACTCACTACAGAAATTACAACTCAATTGCTATTTTAAAAAAACAACAACAGAATAACCAGAAGCCATGTGATACAGACAGACTATCAACAACTGAAAACTGCTGGATATACCAACTGAGAGTTTCTATATTGTACAATCTCAGTTTGGAGAATGATACTGAAACCTCTATTTTAAATCTTCTTGTATAAACAGAGACACCTTATAGGGCAGAAGCCACCTTTCTAAGAACCCTCCACTTCTCACTATTTTTGGAACATGAACTTGAGGTTCATCATCTAATTTTATAATTTAACATCCACTTCCAAGTACTAATGAAGATGGAAGTCAAAAGCCATGTTCAGACATTATGTTTTTGGCACTCCTGCCTTGTGCACAAGGAGGGTGCACCGTGTACACTTGCCGTTTCGTATGACTAGGGCAATGCATGGGTTTTCTGATGTGTATTGAGGTGTCAGGCTTGGCATGCTTTCCTGTTGGCTGACATGCCAACAATGTAACACCTGAACAAGGTTAGTGTCTCTTGTGACGAACTGACCTCCAAAACCAGGA
>NW_015220480.1:0-1102 GCF_001447785.1 Gekko japonicus | reverse complement strand
CTCCCAGCATGTAAATAAAATATCCACATGCTTGTGCTGGGTACAAACTGGGGGGAAGTTTGTACAAATATGGAACAGCCCACAGGTTTGCACAAAAATCCAATAGTGAAAGAAGTTATAGGTGAGAAAGTGGAGGTGAGATGGGATTCCCCTGTAAGTGTTGTGGGCCACCACTTGTCTAACTTAATGAGCAAGTACTTGAAATTCAGCGCTAAGAGGAATGTGCTGCAGTGCTACTTTTTTGAGTTCTCTGAATGCCGTTCTTAATGGTTTCGCTTAATAGTTGTTCACAGAGTACGGAAGGCTAGCTATGGAAGAAATTTACCAAAAGCCATTTCAGGTAATGCTATGATTCCTGCTACAGTCGGTTTTGTTTTTTGTTTTGTTTTTTTTTTGCGATAGTAACATGTTGTAGTAGAATCAGATAAGCATTAAATGTAGAGTGTGCTAACTTCCAAGTGGTATATGAGGTGGCTTGCATCTTCCTTTTGCAGAGTGTACATCAGGGAGCCATGATTTGCCCTAGGTCCCTGACTTGTTTTTGTAGTATGTAGTCCACTTCAGCACTTTTTAGATGTTCCTAAATGATTAATATTAATAGACCAAGCCAGTTTGAATTGATTTATAGATTGTAACCCAAAACTGTCTTTATTTTGAGTACATCTGTGCCCATATAACTAAATGTACTACTAGTATAGAATTCTTTCAGAATTGAATTTAAGTCTTGATTTGCATTCAGTTTTTTCTTTCTGTATGATTACCAACACTGTTTTTTCCAGAAGTTATTTATTTTATTTCTGTGTATATCCCATATAGACACTAATGTTCTTAATTAGAGATTGGAGCTATCCTTATGAACATCCATATGGCTTAGAAGGAGGAAGACAGTTTCTAGAAAAGAGGTTGCAGGTAAGCTACATTTTGTACTAAATCCATATTACTTGCTGCATATAGAAGAATGTATTATGTGTGTTGGTAGAAAAGTTTAATTGAAAAGACATAAATTGTTTTGAATTAAAAGGCTTTTAATAATGGCTTAAACTTTAAAACATTAATATTTGATATAATAAACTGCAGTGCAAATGGAATCTCTAGAATCTTT
>NW_015220479.1:0-1102 GCF_001447785.1 Gekko japonicus | reverse complement strand
GGGGGGGGGGGGGGGGGGGGGTCCCATTGGGATCTGTATGGGAACTTGTGCTTTTTAAACTCATTCATGCAATCTGAAGGCCTGGTTTCAGGAACGTCCTAGACTCAGTGAAAACGGCAGTCTCTCCTTAGTATGTTTGATACTAATTATGCCGACTACATACATTTTCTGAAATGACCAACTGGTCCCATTGTTATTGGTAAATGGATACATGTTAAAATTAGAAGAGGTCAAGAAGAAACTGGAGCCCAAATCAGAACACTTGGGTACGTACAAAAATCTATTCTCTTACAAACAAGCAAAATTGCTCAAATTGCATCCAATCCATTATGCTAATAGCTTCTGGCTGCTTTCTGCAACAGTTCCCTAGTCATTAATATTCCCATTGTGCGGCTAAGTGATATGGCCCACTTGTCCATACAATGCAGGATGTCGCAGTGTAACATAAGTCCTTACCTGAGAATAACAATAATGTGGCCAGAATTTAGCTTTCCACAACTCTGGCTCCTCCCAAGCTCCGCTCCCCATTTATGCTTTATCTTAAGGATGCATTGTGCTAAGGGAACCAGGAGAGACGGGCCTATGTAAAGCAAACATTGGGAATTATATCAGAGATCCCAGCCACCAGTTTGTGGCTCAGCCTGGGAGCCCACAAACAGAAACAGAGTTCCGTCTCACTAAGCCGCGGAGACATCGGGCCAGATCCTGCCAGGCTTGCTTCTGGCACGGCAAAGCGGGTGCCAGATGATTTCACCTCACTTGAATTACACAGTGAGTCTTTCTCACAAATACCACCTCCACTACCCCACAGAGTGAGAGCTGGCACTAGCCACAGGATAACAAAGGCAAACTGTTTGTAAACATCCGTGTGTACGGCTGTCACCCCCTGTGAGGGACTCTGAGTGCGTGCAACTGGCAGCCCTGAATCATCTCATGGCATCTCCATTAGGTCGAAAGGAAACGCTGGGCTGGACCCCCAGCATGGCACTGTACCCCCTCATGACCAGCTTGTCAGTGAGAAGACTCACTCAGCACGCAGGCAGACACCACTAAACAGCTGAAACAGCTTTTTAATGGATAGGAAGCCTTTGCTTCACTCCAT
>NW_015220478.1:0-1102 GCF_001447785.1 Gekko japonicus | reverse complement strand
CTCTTTCGATGCTGAATGCTTTGAGGTCAGGCAGGCCACCCTCATGTTGTTCCCCTGGATTCCCAATCCCTCATGGAGATCAGTGGGCTGCAGGTGAAAAAGTTCTACTCTGCTGATAGAAAATGGACCCAACTCTATTCCGACCACAGTCCTGACCTTAAGAGGTTTTGTGAATACAGAAAAAGAAGAGAAATAATAAGGACTTTATAGGGACAACTAAAAAGAGAGAGAGAGAAAGAGAAATGAAACAAGGCAGTGGCGAGCCAGCTCGAGCATTTGGCAAAATAAATGCATGAAGCTCGCTGGAGTTCTGGGGCAGACTGTTGCCACAAATCAATAAGCAGCATAAAATAGAAATCGAGACACCATAAATATTTAAAGGTACTCAGCTATAGCTTTAGATTATACAGCAGAGTTGCTGAACAAAGCCCGCTTTAATATTCATGTGAAAACAAAGAGTTACGAGCATGGCTGAGAGAACAAGCTGCCTTGCTTGGGTCTACAGGCCTTGGGATGCTCTAGTGGGAGTTTATCTCCCTTGCTCTCCAGGAAGGTCCAGTGTGACCAAAGCACTGCGAGTGACAATTGTCACTTTTGGCAAGGTGTCTATTAGCTAAAAAGAAATCGGTTGATGATAGTTAGCAGGCTTCACAAGTCCTTGAAGGACTGCATGACTGAATTTTGGATTGATGACAGGCTGCTATTAATTGTTGTAAACTGGTGCAGAATGATTTTTAATTAACGTTTTATTTACAAATGGTTTTAAAGTGTTGTCAGCTGCCTTGAAAATTGTCTTTTTGGACTGAGGATATGATTTATTTAAGTTAAGAAAGAGACAGTAGCACACATTGCTTTGATTTATAGCCAGGTATCAATACTGAAAAAATATGAGGTAAAATATCAATTTAAATATAAGGCAGTAGATACTAAAATTAGATGGAAATTGCTCCATGCTTGCTCAAGTCATGCAATTTAATTTTACTTATTAACCCATTTATCAAAGTATTTAATACCCTGGCTTTTCCTTGTGGTTCAAAATGTTTTACAATTCCAAACATTAAAAACACAAGAAAATATGGTAAAACCTCACTTACCCCCCTAA
>NW_015220477.1:0-1102 GCF_001447785.1 Gekko japonicus | reverse complement strand
CCTCCTCTGCCCAGGCCTCTTCACCCCCTCCCCACGTGGAGGTTTCAATTCCGATCAGCAGCTCGGGCTGACACGAGGCGCTGATTCTTAATTAGCAGTGCCCGACCTTGGCTCTGCCTGCAAGTCTCTCCTGTCACTTCCCCAACATACTAATTATCTTGGGAACATTGAGTTTTATGGCTTCTGCTCGAACCCAGGGCTTGGCTGGTCTTGTCAGATAGAGGGTTTTCTGCCAGGAGTGAGAACATGGCTGGCTTGGAGGGCAGAGCGACCCAGGGCCTGTGGCGGTGGCTGCCGCTCCTCTGGATTGATGCCATGTGTGCAAGAGGCTGAAAAGCTGCTTGTTGCTGACGCTCCTCTGAGAACTAGTCAGGTTCCTGGTGGTCGGAGGGTTGTGGCGGATGCCGCTGTAGTCCTCATGGTCCAGTGCCTGCCTCCAAGGGATGCGTGACTGACGGAGAAACAAGGAGGAAGAAAAGTTGTTCAAGTGACTGAGCTTTTCGACAGGCATGGCCCAGAACAAGAGTGTGTGCACGCAACACGGAGAGAGTGCAAATGTTTCTAGCTCATCAAATGGACTGACTGCCTTCTAGCAAAACATCAACCCAGAGATTGTAACGCTATCTTTCTTCCTTTCTGCTTTCTTAAACCATACTGGAGGTGGAAGAGCCAGTTTGCACGTTGCAAAATTCACGTGACGGATGCACGGACTTGTCCACAGACATGAGCCTGGAATGCCACACTGGGAACTCAGTTCCCAGGCACATGCAGGGGTCTGACTTGGATTGGTAGCACAGCATACAGGGGAAAGAGCTTAAGCTTTTCTCCTCTCTGACACAGACAAGGCTCCCACTGTCTGCTCCACTGGAGAAATATGCGCAAGACGAAGCATGGGCCCCCTGTGGTTGTTTTGGGTCAGGGGATACAGGGCAGGGGGAGGGGCACACATCTATGGATTGAGTTCTCTGCACAGAACTCCAGGTGCTCCGCTGGTCCCAAGTCCTTGTGACAACCACATGCCTACCATGTGGACTTTGCAATGTGTGAACTGGCCTCCAGAGAAAGAGAGATTTTAGAAGGCGCCTAAAGGAGAGAACACCCC
>NW_015220476.1:0-1102 GCF_001447785.1 Gekko japonicus | reverse complement strand
TTTTTTTTTGTAAATTCTCTACCTTTTTATCTGTCTAATGGTGAAAGATACCTTTTGATCTCACCTCATTCTTTTTTCCTGGCATCTGGTTTCCTTTAGAGCTTCCACTGCAATGATTGTTTCTTCTTTTATGCATCCCAGTGATGGGACTTTTTCATATCCATTCTCATGTCCATCTAATGCATTTTTGAAGGTACTTTCCGAATCTTTGGCTGTCCTGTTCCTTCAACTTCTTATTGTTTTCCATATCTTTTTTGAGTGTGTCTGGATAATCTGAAATGCAGTCTTTTGAGAAAACAGATCAGGGTAGTTTATAGGAGGAATGTCTTAGATATCAACAAACTTGATATTTCAACTGAGGTTAACTTATTGGGTCCCCAAGAATTATGGTTGGTGTTTTCTGTTTTCAAATTAGCCCACATACAAAGCTTTACAAATGAGCTGCCTCTGCAGTGCACAAAATAAAACATTTGGGTTTAAAATGTTGCAGGGTTCCACCTACTCTGATTGTAGTGGCCATGATCCTGCCTTCTCCCTACACAGTGTGATGCAGCTGCTATGTTATGTTGGAGTCTGAAGCAGCAACCGTAGGATAGTTATGCTGACAGCAACTACTACATTAGCAAAATACCAGGGGTATCACAATTGGCACAAGGGCATTGGATGATAGCTTTAGCCATTTAGCTGCATTAGGACAGACTGGCATTTGAAACACATTTTAATGACTTATTGCAAGTTTAAATCAAATCAGAGCAGAAAGTTAATATATATTTTATTCTTCTACCTTTGTACTGGTAGACAATGGGTTTCACGACTCATTTGAGTATATGACATTTGCAGGATCACCCAAGGGCTGAGTATGAAGCTAAAGTTTTAGAAAAGTCACTAAGAAAAGAATACAGAAATAAAGAGGTAAGTTAACAATTTTTTTATTTATAGTGAAGAGATTTCTATTTATAATAGTGTCATACCATAACACACACATTTTCTGTGACCATTCCTTAATCTAATGTACACTGAAATGAAAGGTAGAAGTACAAAGGACAGTTAGAAATAGGTTTGGAGATGTGAGGAGCTACAATAAAGGATACTTAATCGGTGC
>NW_015220475.1:0-1102 GCF_001447785.1 Gekko japonicus | reverse complement strand
AAATCAATGCAGAATGATAAAGAAAACCTAACCAACATGCACAGTGAAAGCGAGGGAGAACAGCCATGCATAATAGGCCAGGGGCCTTTTTCTGGACACAGCCTTTCATCTATTTGGGAGCATCCGTGCAACACTGTGCCCAATCCTGACATGACTTTTGTGGCTTCTTTATTTTTCTTTGATGACTCATATTACTTTTGTTACTCCCTCCCCACACACTTTTATCAGGGGAACTGTTGGTGGCTGTGGGCCAAACATCCATGTACAAGCTCAGCCTGCAGCCCAAATGAGGAGGGGAAAGAGCTAAGCCCCACCCTCAAAATGGTGGAGCTAAGCTTTATGGTTCCTCTAGCCATTTTCAGTCTTTTAAAGGTTTTTTTAAAAATTTCTCCTGGTGAACCATGGGGGATATTTACAAGCAGCTCAGCTGGGATGAGGGAGTGGGGGTATACCGGACCATGAGGAGGCTGGCATGAGTGTCATCATTTCAGCATTTTTGTGCTGATGCAATGGAGTCAACAGGGAGTGCAGGATTGGGGCTAGAGACAGCAGCAAGCAGTGTGGGAATAGGGCTTGTGTATACCACTCCTGGTCATTTCTATGCTCCTGCCTGTTGCTTCCCACTGCTGCCTCCATAGGACCACTTCTTGCACACCTATGTGCATGCAATCAGGGTTTTGGACTGCATAGACCTTTGGTTTTGAACAGCAGGGCTCTTCTTACATTGTTATGCCATTCACCGTTTGAGGTACCCCTAGTTCAGATGCTGTTTTCCAGGTAAGAAGCAGCTTATATTTTGGCTGTGGATGACCCTCTCATGATGCATTTTAAGTGGTTAATATTTTACAGAAATGATATTGGGCCAGAGTATGATAGTTACATGGTAACAGTAGATATTTTGAACTAGAACTTTCTAGGTTCATATTTAATTATGAGCACATCAACTAGTAGTAGTGCCGAGAGTTTTGCTTCTTGGGATGAAGCATACTCAGTTGTCCACTCAGTTGGCACCTTTCAGAAGAAAGCAACCTGCTGGAATCAGTTTCTTTGCAGTGCCAAGGATGTTAACCCTCAGCTTCTGAGAGCACATGGCAAAAGGATA
>NW_015220474.1:0-1102 GCF_001447785.1 Gekko japonicus | reverse complement strand
TATAAATCCAACTGTTCTTGTTGTTCCAGTATGGTCCTCTGCTGTCTCTTTTTCCTTCTCTGCTGAGAGCTCAAGTAAGGGCTTTGTAATATATTGCCTCCATAACTAGAGGCTGGTATTTCCCAGGAGTTAATGGTATCTGTTGTCTGTTCCATACAAATCCACAATACTAATGAATAAAGTATTATTAATGGAAGAAGTCTTCTTGAGTCAGGGGAAGCGGTTGCTGTTTGGTAGAGCAATAGGGTACAAATCAATATATTTCCAAAACATTCTATCAATTATATTAAGTTTGCCCCCCCCCCTTTATAAACATGACTTTCAGGATTACAAGCTTCATAATTCCTCTTGAAAAGTGGCATATTCTATAAAAGTTACTACGCTTAAGAGGGAAGCAAACCCTAGTGAGAGAATAGAATGTTTCTACTAAAATGGTTCTAATTTTTTTTAAATCCCAAGAACTCAATAATTTCTATATAAGCATAGTTTTTGTGCACTACATTTACACTATGAACCAAATATTTTTCTTCTTCGATCTTCTGTGCCATATGAATATTGAGTTTGGAGAAAGGGGGGCAAATATTATAAAATGATTTATTTCCCGTTTACTCCACACAAACATTAAAGATATGAAGTCCAAATCTAAAATCTTCATTTGATATGAAGGAAACAAATGACTAGTCATCACAACCCAAAGACAGATATTTCAGTGTGTCAACTCTCCAGAATTATTTTTAGATCTGCAGACATACATAAGGCACTTTGCTTTTTGTCATTGGTCTAACAGTCATGATAAACCAGTCATACTTATGAAATAATCTGAGCGAAATAATAGGCACACCTGGCTATGGACATGGCAATACTGCTGCATCTGTTCCCACTGCTCGTCTGATATTTCTGCTTGAAATTTTCAATCTGCTAAAGATCCAGTTTTTCATCTTTCTTCCAAAATCTCTTATACTCTCCATATCCATTGACTGGATCACCACCCACTATGGTGAACAGGCAAGAAGCCTTGGCTTTATATGTCTATCCCCACAACCCCCAATTTCCCATCTCATTCTTTTACAATATTGTGAAGATATGTCTCTTCTTCTCCAGT
>NW_015220473.1:0-1103 GCF_001447785.1 Gekko japonicus | reverse complement strand
CCTGCTGGGCTTTCTCTACCAAAAAAAAGCCCTGGTCCTGTTTGGTCCTTGCATCTGTTAAACATCTTCATTATGTTGCATGCTAATCGCTGCTCACCCTCTACCCATATAGACTGGTAACTTCCATTTCAGTGTACCTAGAGAAGTGTGTGTGTACACAAGCTGATACGTTGAATAAAACTTTGTTGCTCTTAAGGGTTATTATACTATACTATATCTATACAATACTAATACTAAATATTATTATAGAACAATCTCCCCCTGTATACCAAATACATTTTTTACCCTCCAAGAAGAACAGATCAAGTTACATGAACCTTTACTCTCTCTCCTATCCTCCCAACAGCCTTGTAAGGTAGGTTAGGCTACATCATAGTGAATGGCCCAAGGTACTCACAGAGCCATCTAAGTCCAAGGCTGTAACTCTGCTTAGTATGCTGATGTCAGAAAGCTTAGTAGCTGAGTGGGGATTTATACCTGGGTCTCTACTACTAGCCACAACATACAAATCCTGTAAAGCAGATGATGAGTGTTATTCCCACTTAGTTGGGACAAAGATCTGACAGAGTGGGGGGACAGAGATCTGACGGTAAGAGACAGTGGGTCGAATAAGGTCACCTAGTGAGTTGAGTTCACAGCAAAAGTGAGGTTCGAATGGGGGACAGGGGGGTGTCCCTTAGGACGCTTCCACACACACACACATTGAATAATGCACTCTCAATCCACTTCCAATGCATTTTAGCCACCACTTGCAAGTGGATTTTGTAGATTTTACACAGTAAAATCCAGTTGCAAAGTGCATTATCCAGCATACGTGAAAGGGGCATGAATCACTATACCAGCTTTCATGGGCAGAATGAGATCCTTATATGGCTTACCAGGAGCCATTTAATGTTCCTTCAGTTTCATTATTTATAGCGCCCTTTTCTCCCCAAAACATTTTCTCTATTCGACTTGACTTACAAAACTTTAGTCATTAGAAATATTGATGCTCTAAACCTGTGTTTAAATGTGAGAATATACTAGTTCTATACTTGCTTTGTAAATTTGTATGTTTTCAAGGTTTGGCTTGGCTTACTAGTTTCCGGAAACCGCGGGGCAAG
>NW_015220472.1:0-1119 GCF_001447785.1 Gekko japonicus | reverse complement strand
ACAGAGCTCATACCCCTCACAGGGACCTGTGTGCACATTTCACAACTCCATTCGGCCTGTTCTCTGCTTGGCCACAACAGATTCTACTGCTCCCCATTCCTTGTCATATAATAATGCAAGATAATAGCTTGAGAACAAACGTTATGACTGCAACTCTTCAGTGGTGCGAACAGCAACCTTCCAAAGCAGTGGGGAAGACTCGGCTTTAGCCGATTTGTATGCATCAGGAAACTGTGAACCTGATCAGCCACCATCATAAGACATGTGCTGCATAATGCTAACTGCTACCCTTTGAATTCCAGGACATGGTTATTTGTTGCTGTGCATGCCTAGGGCTAGGGGTTTTTTTTAGTTTCACTTCACTACTGCAGGATGCTGTCAGATGATGTGCCTGCTGGAAATACAATTTTCTGTCTTTAGATATGGTTTTCTCAGATGAATGGTGGTTCATTTGGTGAATGCACAGGCACTACGCAGTCGTTGCTCGGGATGCAGACACTCTCCCTCAGATACGAAATTCCATTTCAGAGGGACGTGTCTTCATTAGTCAAACTGAAGAATGTTGTGGCTGGGAAACCAGGTCTTGAACACCTTGTTACACACCAGTGTCCCTTTAATGTACCAGAGTTGGAGGGGGGAAAGCTAATGCTAACTCTACCTCCCAAGCAAGTTGCTTTATACAAATGAGAAGTGATAACAGGCCTAGCTTTCCAATCCCAGCACTACAGCAGTGCTTCAACGAAATCACCACAAGTGCTTAAAAATGTAGAATTCACTGCTGGAGGATGTAGTGATGGCCACAGGCATAGACACAATTAAAAAAGGATTAGACAGATTCATGGAAGAGAGATCGATCGGTGGCTACGAACCATGGTGACTAGGGAACCTTCAGGTTCAGAAGCAGTCAGACTCTGAATACCAGTGCCAGGAAGGCCTCGGCCTCTATGCCCAATTGTTGGCTGTCTAGAGGAACTGGTTGGCCAAGGTGTGAGACAGGATGCTGGACTAGATGGACCACTGGTCTGATCCAGCAGGGCTCTCCTTATGTTCTTATGCCACAGTATGGTAAAGTGAAATTAAAGAACTCCCCACACCAGTGATCCCTCTAAGCTGAGTTAG
>NW_015220471.1:0-1102 GCF_001447785.1 Gekko japonicus | reverse complement strand
GATCACTGAACAGTCTTCCACATTAAAAATAAACCTCCACACACGTAGAAAACCAAAATGTCAGGAAGAACCCTTCTAGTATAATACTTTGACACTTTTACTTAAATCACTATTTGCCTCATACCTCAACAATTTCTGGCATCTACAGTCTTCTGTACTTATGCAAATTCATGAATACAAGGAGCCCTGCCTACTGCACAGTATCCCCCCCCCCTTTTCTCAATAATTCCTGCAGCACTAGTGCAAACTCAAATACTCTTTAGAAAGATCATACTCATGCAGGTTGTACTGTTTTCTTCCAAATGTTGATTATCAGCACAAGCACACACTCTGCCTCCAGGAACAGCTAAGCAGAGAGTGCTGCAGCCTCCATTATTAACACGGCATGCATTGTCACCTGCAATATATATTTAAAAAGCAACCATAAGAACAATTAGCTCACAAACAACATGCAGAAAGAAGAGAAGACATGAAGAATAGCATTTTTCTTTATCAGACACAAGGCTCTGATCAGTGCTATATCCTACAGTTACCACTGATTTGATCCATCTTATGTGTTACTTTTTTGATTACAGAACTATGGTGCAACATAACAGATGGAATGAATATGGTACCCTTAATTATGTAAAAGCTATGATATGCCTGTCATTATGACAGACAGGATGTATATAGAGACATTTACATTGCTAAGATCCCTGAGGGAATCATCCTCATTGACTGACTGACTGACTCATTCTCATGGTACAACCAGACATGAAAATTTCTGCAATATCCCCCCCCCAATTAATTATCAAGCATAGGGGCCTGATTCAGATAAGGAACATAACATAAATCAACAAGGTTTTAGTCTTTCCTACTCTGCAGGCCAAAGTGTCCCCCCCCCCTTTAATGATATTTGAATAGAGATAGGTTAATGTGCAGTTTGACCAGTGTGGCCTCTACCTAGGCCTAACTTGATGTGGCAGACTGCCCATAAGTGGCATCCAAATGCTGATATTTCAGATGAGACATCAGGGAAATGGGAAAAGAGTAACTTTTACTGATTTTCTTGGACAGGAGAATAAGGAAGTTAAGTGAAATAGAGGGAGAAACTATTCACAAG
>NW_015220470.1:0-1103 GCF_001447785.1 Gekko japonicus | reverse complement strand
GCTCTAACATCTCACAATAATAAAATTTTCACAATGTATATTGAAAGACAAAAAATGTGGCAGTGATTTGCCTTAAGCAGATAACAAAAAATAGGTAGGGCACATGGTAGGTAGACACAGGTACAATACATTACTATACAGCTGCCCACACAAATGACATGATGACGGTCCAATTACATTTCTGACTATTGGCCTGCAAAAGCCACTGGTATACCTATAGAAAGGAGGGTTAGGTTTGCTATTTGCCTGCTGGCTGCAGGCAATCTCCCAGCCTTGATAATTTGAGGAGTTAGAGAAAATAGGGGAGGAGAGATGATGGTGATGCTCTAGGAATTTCCCATTTCTATGGTCTTTACCACAGAGATAAGGGGAAATTCCTAGTGTCACACCGAAGTAACATTACATGCAACTCCACCTTCTTCAGGCATTACCCTCTAAATTTAGGAAACATATTGGGGGGAACATTACTTTTCTAGGTGAAATATGGTCATTTGCCAGGTCTTGAGGATGAGCAAAAACCTTCTATTAAGTCTTCCCAAGAAATATTTTATGTGCCCATTGGTAGCCCATTTCCTTAAGTGGGTATGTCATTTCTGTCAGCATCTGGAAACTTTTACTTGTTTTGTCAACCACATGCATACATCCATACATAATAATCTCCACACTGGTCAGTATAGCAAGGAGTCCTACAGTGTTGCCTGTCATATCATTGGCTTATTAAGTAAGATGGAAGAATAATTTAATGGGTGACATTACCTGCACATTTTTAGGCAGCCAGGTTTCCCCCCCCAGAACTAAGTACAGGCATGTCTGCAATTTAAATATGGCCTCAACTGAGGCCTCTTGTCTGAGAAGCATCTTCTAGGAATTATTAGCAAATGAACAGTTTGAGACTCATTATGGATGCAAATATTCTCCTTACTTACTTTGCATTTGCGTAAGAGCTGTTTTAATTATGGAATCCTCAGGGAAATGGTGTACAAGAAAAAAAGACCACACCAAACGGGACACACTGTGAACAAACAGAATTGAAAAAAATACTAAGGAGTTACCACATTGTGGTAGACAGGACACGTCAGCCAATGAAGAAAATCCTTAGGATG
>NW_015220469.1:0-1103 GCF_001447785.1 Gekko japonicus | reverse complement strand
CCATTAATTTTGTTTTAGTATCCATTGTCTGACCAGCTTGGTTGATCCAGTTTAAGATTCTTGCTGATTGGTTTTCATTGTTCATTGGTGACAGCTCTACAGAGAAATTTTATTTTTCAGCACAGCATGTCAGAGAACATGGCTAATAAGTTTTATAAATAGTTGTTCGTCAAGAAGGGAAAGATGTCCCTCTTGCTCTCCCCAAAGTGTTATTATACATTATTGCCATTTGCTCTGTCTGCTCATGCCTGCATCTCAGTTCCCAGTTCTAGATTATCCAGAGTATCCCTGTCTCACTGCAATCCAATTTATTTCCCTCTTCGCTGTTGTATACTTAGTGCTGCAAGGGAAGGAGTAGAAGCAATCTTTTCTAATCTTCCTTGGAGACCTTCTTGTTTTGGCCTTTTTATAATTCAGGGGAACCATTCTGTTATGTTCAAAATTGCATTCTGAAGGGTTTTTTTTAATTTAAAGCATTGCCTTTCCACTAGTAATAGCCTAGGCAACCTATTACTGCTTATGAGAAGTCAGCAGTGCACATCAAGAAACAACCAAAAGCAATGACAGAGAGGAATCACATATTCAATTCCCTGAGAAAACGGGTTAGGCGACTCTCTGAAGTGCTTTGGAGCAATATGAGCAAGGATAATAACAGCGGCTTTGCGATGCTGCTCTTGCTAGAGGCTCATAATACAGAGGCGTCCAAACTCAGCCAGCAGAGCTGAATTCCTGGGTCCCTTTCCTCATTGATCTTCTACCTTCTTCCATGGCCTGTTTAAAAAACCATTTTGATTGGGTTTTATCTCATACGTCTTGGTGACCAGCCCCGCTTGTGTTATATTTCCATTCGCAGGCTGTGAAGCACTTGAGGACGCCCGAGTTCAAGCCCTATGTTGTGTTTGTGAAGCCTCTTATTTCAGAAAAGAAAAAGAATGCCCCAATGTCTCTAGCACCAGATGACATATCTGTCCCACTTGTAAGTATTTCACACAACGGGCTGGGATGTACAAAGGGATCCTCTGTATATGTGTATGTCAATCAGGATTGCTGTTGGATCAGCAGATCAGCAAGGCCTAGCCGGTTGGAGACAGCCTGGAAATGGG
>NW_015220468.1:0-1103 GCF_001447785.1 Gekko japonicus | reverse complement strand
AATGTGTGATATTTGATTATTACAGTTCCTGTATGTTGTAAGCACACACCAATCCTCTGGTGTATTTCGGATTCCTTTCTGTTCTGCCGTTTGTGAAAGAAATTGCTCTGTGTTTGGAAATAAACACATCAAATAAAGAAACAAACTAACTTGTGAAATAATAGAGAAGCTTGTTCAATCCCTGCAAACTCTTTAGTTCTCTAAAATCAGTCAGGTTACAATGAAAGTTTAGACTTGGAAGATACGGATCCGTAAGTGGTGATAACATTTTCATGGACATATTGTTTAAATGACAAGTTATGGATTTCATGTGTCTGGTTTTGACCAGAGTTATATTTTCTGTGTGTAAGGGTGATAAGCTGTTGGGCTGTTCATGAATTATGGGACAAGAATGTTTCAAAATAAATATAAAATAAATACATTATTGAGGAGCCCAGTCTTCTTGTGAGCTGTTAGGCTTTGGCAGACACAGTTTTGTTTTTAAAGAGTGAAGCCGTTTGAAAGAGGGAGTGTTCCTGTGGTGTATCCTTTAACATCAGTCTTACCAGGTGCTTTGTTAGAGTTCCAGCTTTGAGCGTAATATTCTTGGTGTACAGAACAAAATGGAGCTTCTGGTAGAGTACCTTCCTTGTTGCTTTGTGGTGTCCTTTCTTGAAATGCTTACAATTTATACATAATATGCTTTATGATCTTATGTAGAAAAGTAAACTAAGACTGAATAAGAAAAACATTCCTCATTTGTCCTCAAAATTTCATTATTTTCTAGAAAAATGACTTACTTATGTTATGAAAATATCCAGATTTTTTTTTCATTCTACTTAAGTCTGCTTAGCTGTTTCAGCTTTACAGATGTATTGCTTTGAAAGAATTTAGGGATAAGGTTCTTTGGTTTCTGACAATCTTGCACTTCAGTTTAAAGTCACTGTAGAGCTTGTTTATGTAACCCTTTTCTTTTTCACAGCATCTGAACCTGGAATGGCTGTCCCTTGCCTTGTCAGGAGATGTTTGGGTTAATGTACTTCTGTTTTCTGATGGAGGTGACCTTCAGAGTTTGCTCACTGAACTTTCAGATTCCCATCCGGCTTCTAATGGCTATGCTAGTC
>NW_015220467.1:0-1103 GCF_001447785.1 Gekko japonicus | reverse complement strand
CTTTTTCTACAAAATGACCCCTGGTACTACGACAGACGAAAACAAAGCAACAAAACCGGGGGAGGCCAATACAGAGGAAATCACAGCCGCAATCGAACTTGTCGTTCTTTGCTTATATACCTGCAGGAATACCCAGTGTCCCCCGAGTGCAAAAGGATTGCTGTCACAGACAGGGGGGATAAGTCATGTGCACCTGCCATTTTTAGAAAGTGTGTGCATGCTGGAGATGTTATTCGGTCAAAGGCCAGCCCAAGGTAGACTACTCTTGTGCATGGGTGTTCAGTTCAGCTATCAGGGTTGTTGCGCTGTTAGCCCCATCCTCCTCCCTAAGCTGTGTGCCAAGAAAATCCTGCTTTTCAGCTGCATCAGTCAAGGCCCGCCAGAGACCTTGGCGTGCTGCCTCTGGAACAGTTATCCAGTCTTCCTTCGGGTTGCCAAGGAAACGGCAGCCAGTCCGCAGCAATCTCTGAGCACTGGGGTTGCTGGGTAGAGCATCGGCCCTGGCCTTCTTCCTCTGTGGTTTTC
The DNA here is from genome assembly GCF_001447785.1 of Gekko japonicus. Taxonomy (NCBI): domain Eukaryota; kingdom Metazoa; phylum Chordata; class Lepidosauria; order Squamata; family Gekkonidae; genus Gekko; species Gekko japonicus. The sequence goes on along the minus strand of NW_015220467.1, from coordinate 578 downwards.
TCCCCCTCCGGGACCTGAGCATTCACCACAAGTCACATTGCTCGAAGAAAGAGCACCATGCCCAAGGATGAGAGAGAGAAATTGTGCACGTTAACAAGAGAGAGAGAGGTTATTTTTGCTTTTTCGCCCTGGAGAGGTGAAGGCTCACGGCGCCTCCACTTTATCTCACATGTATTCCACGTTTCTCTCTGGCAAAACTGGATCTGAAGGATCTGGCACTGGGGTCTGCCCAGCTTCTTTGTTCAACAGGCCGGTTCTCTCCCCCCCACACACACACTCTCCCAAATAACTCCTTCAGGTCCTTTCTGATACATGGGTATAGTTGCCAATCTCCAGGTGGGGCCTGGAGATTTCTCACTATTGTGACTGATCTCCAGGTAGACTTCTCCTGGGCACAGGTGTTCGATTCAGCTGTCGGGGTGTGGAGCTGTCTGGAAGAAAGGGCAGAGAGTAGAATCAGTCCATGGCGTCACGTTGCGGCTGAGGTCCCTCCCCACCCCACCCCAAAATCTCCCGAAATTTCCCAACCCAGCGCAGGTCATCTCCCCCTCTCCCTTCTCCAGCAGTTCACTTAGGAG